>NW_005054319.1:210481-225343 GCF_000277835.1 Geospiza fortis | reverse complement strand
CGCTGTGCCCCCCATATTCCCCGCTGTGCCCACACGGCACCCGCCGTGCCCGGTGCTGGCAGGGCCCAGCTCACAATCCGTGCCCGTCCCGGCGGCTTTATCTGCTTGATATCTGATTGCTGACGGTGTCTTGTGTCAGGAGGGGTCCGAGGCGAGCCACCCACCCCCCTGGGAAATCCACGCTGAGTGACTTGCGAGGCAGTGACAGTGCTGGGAGGCTGCGCCAAGCGCAGGTGCTCGGCTTCCAGGTATTTGCAAGTGGTGTAGGTGCTCCGAAATGGGAGCTTTTTAATCCTTTCCCCTTTTTCGCTGTCACACGCATTCCATCTCCACTTCTGAGTCTGTATCCTGGCTGGCTGCTTGTCCAGGAATGGGCAAGTACCATTCACTGCATATTTCTCACCCCAGAAGAGGTGACAGCAGCTGGGTGCTGTACATCCCAGCCTGGATCCTTTCAGGCCTTATACTGAAAGAACTGCTCTACAAAGGTGCAAGATTTCCCTTTTTCCCCCTCCATTTTAAAATATTTTACTGAAACTCAAAGTCAGTTGCTTTCCATTTGAAATAGAACTCAAGGAGAGCTGCATTAAGTACTTGGTAACAAAGTCATACCAGTATCTTCCCCATGTGAGATTCTGAGTTTGGATGACAGGAAGGCATTGAGGTTATTAATTTGTTAAGAATCATAAAGCCAGCAGCATTTTCCCAAGTGAAATATGAGCTGAATTTTGTCTGTCTATTAGTAAGGAATAAATGCAACTGGAAAACTTTTTTAAGCTTTATCTTCCTGAAGAGCATAGCACTGTATCTATCAGGAGACAGAAATAGCACTGCTTTTTGAGGTTATCATCTTTGTTGTCTTTTATGGGTTTGTAACCAAACCAAAATGGAAAAGAGTCTCTTGCAGCCAGTTGTGGAGCTCAAGTAATTCAATCAATGGGAAGGATTGGATCATACACCTTTGGGTAGGTTTTGGGAGCAGCCGAGTAAAAATACCTGAACTAGGAGTTAGGGTGGGACCATATTTTATATGTAATGCCAACCTGTGAATAAAATACTACAGTTGTATTAGAAAGTGTTTCAAAATAGCTGCATTCCTTGGGGAGAGGAGACTGGATATTTTTACATTTTATTTCGGAAAGAGTAGCAAAGGCTGAGCATTCCTTGTTGGTGGAACAGCTCTTGAACTTTTCCTGTATATGGAAATGTGCTGCTACTGAATGTTGGCAGGGCTAAAGCAAGATCCTGGAAAAAGCACTTTGCAGTTGTGTTTTGCTTCCACACGTGGAATCTCAAATGATGGATGCCCAGATTATAGTAACCTTTTCATATTAACAAAAAATAATTAATTATTTTGCCTAGGACTGTGTGTTTTTAATACCTTGTTTGATTGGTGGAATGTGATTATTATAAGAAATGTGAAAATCATGCTGGTTAGAATTATGTGCTGGACTAAAAGCTCATATTGTTAAAAGTTGTATTTCAAGTATATTTGAAATGCACCCATGATTTGCATATTTTTAGAATAACAGTGCTCTATTTCCTTAAATAAAATAAAAAGTCTCTCCAGTTACTTGCATTGGTAAAAAACCGTCTCACCTCTGCTCCAAGATCCAGCACTCTCAATGTATTTGTTAAGCTGATGGTGTCATAGTAACTCCTGAGGCTCCCTAAGTGCATACTCATCCTTCTTCAGTCCCAAGCTTCTGTTGGATTGCCATTCATTTCCTGTTTGCTTCCAAATTCCTACCTTGTCCTGAAGTCTCCACCCTCTGCTAACATGGCCATACTTGGGTATGCTGTAATTCCAGGCTGTAATGGGTGTGGATGTCTTGGAATGACATCACGGAGATAGTTCTTTTAAGAGGGATATGTGGGGGTAAAAATGCTTTGATCTGTCAGGCAGTGATAAATTGCTGTGAAAATTAGTGGAATATACCGAAGGAATTGACAAGTCCAAGTTGGATGTGTTGAGCTGTGCACATTTTTATTATTACAGGTGACCTGGAGTTTTTATGGTGTTATACTCCATCCATTTGTGCTGCTCTGGTTAATACAGCACATAGAAGACTATTTTAATACCTAAAATATTTTGGTATCTAAAATACTCTAATGTATAAAACATTTTCATTTCAAGAATATACTATTCTGTGTCTTGTATTAACCAAAGGCAGCATAAATGGATGGAAGATAATATAATAAAAACAACTTTGTGTCTGTGGATGGATGTGCCTCCAGCTGCAGATTTTCAGCACTGTCTCTTGTAAGAGCCATCAGTTAAAAGAAAAAAGTAGATATTTAGCCATTTTTAAACCAAATACTCACGAACTATAATGATTCAGCTTGTTTTAGTGTTTGAGTTTCATGGGGCAGAAGCCTGATTATCAAACAGTTCAGTGCTAGAGTTAATTTGAAGAAATTACTAATTAGTTAATTACTAATCTTAATAATTTTTCCCTAGGATACATATAAATGGTTTTATCAAATAATATATCAGCAGGTCACAGTTACACATCAGTTTGACTTCTTGAAAAAAAGATTTTGTTGTAGTGCTGCCTGTGAGCCTGGATACAAGTCAAGCTTTAGAATCAGTTCACTGACCTTTGTCCTGGGTATTTATTTTTTTAATTGTTCTATTTCCATAGTAAAATTAAGAGGTTTATTAGATTTCTTGAGGACCTGCTCTCTTGTCTGTGAGGATACACAAAGAAGCAAGTGTATCTGGCTTTTAGGGCAATTGCAATTAGCTAATGTGAGCAGGACAATTCAAATCCATCATCCTATTGGAAATATCTGGGGGTGTGACACAGGCAGCTCTTGAGCAGCCTTATCATATTTATTAACTTGTGATCTGTAAATAAATTGTAGCACTGCACTGAAAGATGCTTGGTAAATGTTGAAGGTTAACTTTGTTTTAATTCTCTCATTTTGAAGCGTTTTGTTTTTGATTTTACACCTTTCAGCCTTTTCACTTTTTACAACATAGGAATCTCTTTAACTCGGAATGTCTCTGCATCAGTTCCTGCTGGAGCCAATCACCTGCCATGCCTGGAACAGAGACCGTACTCGTAAGTAATGAGTTCATTTTCACTTTTCATTTATCTTCTTTTCAATTGCTGTTTTCTTTCTGCTGTCAGTTTTTGATCTGGAGATGTTCTGGGTCACAGAAGGTGACCTTCTTTATGGGAGGTGTGATCAGATACATAGTTCTACATCTTAAATGTTCTACTTCTGATCCAAAAAGCACAAGTCTTCCAAATCTGAGCTTTTCTAAATTTGTTGCTGGAACTCTGGCATAGGAGGTAATTGAGTCTTCCTGGTGTTCCACAAAGCTTTGCCTCTTGGCCAAGTTTTCTATATAATGTGGATTGTTGTGTTCCAAATGTGTTGTCTTCCTGTGCAGAGTACTCATGACCATGATATGTGTAGCAATATCAAACTGCCAGAGGGCAGGGTTAGGTGGGATTTTGGGAAGAAATTCTTCCCACACATTCCCAGAGAAGCTGTGCCTGGCAGTGCCCAAGGCCAGGCTGGATGGTGCTTGGAGCAACTTGGGCCAGTGGAAGGTGTCCCTGTCCATGGCAGGGGGCTGGAACTGGATGATCTTAAAGATGCCTTCCAGCCCAAACCATTCTGTGATGCTTTGTCCATAGTTATTGGAGATTTTCCAGGGATTTTGGCCCTTCATTTACAAAGCCCATGTAATGCTCTCAAATTTGTAAACAGAAGTTTTAGATGGGGAAAAATCTTTCTAAATATGGCATTTGCTATTAAAAAGCCTTCTGTACAATTGGATTGTTTTATTTCTTCTTTCAAGAGATTGCCATTAGCCCTAATAACCATGAAGTGCACATCTACAAGAAGAGTGGGAACCAGTGGGTGAAGGCTCACGAGCTGAAGGAACACAATGGACACATTACAGGTGAGAATGTGCTGAACCACACATAAATTTTTCCAACCCCTCCTGTTTTCCTCAGCTGAGATTCTGAACAGAAAATCTGCAAGTGTTGAGTAAATAGATCTTTTTATAGGTTGGCATTCCCACTTAGACAGAGCCTTGCAGCAGTTTTCTGAACTGCATGCAGTGAATGTTAGGAAGAAAAGCCCTATCTCATTTCCAGACATTTCAGTTGAGTTACTGAGCCATTTTTTCTTATCTATGGCTTATTTTTCATCCCTAATGACATAATGAGAACACATTTTCAGTCTACTGAAGTAATCTGCTTGTGTCACAGTGATGCATGCTGTTCCCTTTCAAGTGCTAGTACTAAAATTTCATCAAGTATACAACTGTAGAATTGCTTTGTGGTTTCCAACAACAATAAATACCCTTTTTTAAGGACTGTATAAACATATGAAGTGGTCAGTCCTGGACTTAGACCATCAGTGAGCACATTTATTGCAGACCCTGTACATCCACAATGGAAATTAAGAAGAGCTACCACAATGAGTCACAAGGTGTTATTTTAAGAAAATGTGGTTGTTCTGTGGCAGTCTTTTATATTACTGGGTTGGGTTTTTTTTCTATGGTGATATTTTTTAAAGGGCTTTATTCTCTTAAGAAAATGAAAATAATTAATACAAGCACTTGCCCAAAGCAGCAAATTCTCTTTTCAGCTCACTAATGGGCAGAGGTATCAGTCCAACAGCGTTTTGCAGGAACTTTATTCAATTTTTCCAATTCTTGCTGGCCAAGAGTGCAATTATCCCTGCTTCTTTGTGAAGAGTCACTTGGGCTGCATTTACAAATTAAGTGTGTCCCCCCAAGACATTCTGCTTGTACCTGTTAGTGTTAGAAGGCAAATATTCATGACTTGGGGGAAGAGCTCTCCCTGCTTTCCTGCACAGTGTGAACCTTTGGAGTACAAAACACTGTGGTGGCTGTGAAGAGTGGAATTAAGCTGTGGTTACACACAGGAGAGCCACTGATCAAACTGCTTGTAACCCCTGGCAGGAGTGAGTCAGCTGCTGCCACTGCAGCTCCTGATCACAGGGGACAAGGTCCTTCTCATGGCTCAGGTTTGTGCTGAGCTGCCTCTGCTCACTCACAGGAAGAGCTTGTTTTCTGCTGAGCTAAAAATCTGAACTTGGCCTAAATCAGAACAGCACCAGGGCTGCTGAGAGGAGGTGATGGGCAGGAGAAGGAAAGAGGGACAGGATGGTTGCTCTTTCAAAGGCAGTACTAGAACTCCTGTAGCTGCAGTTTCAGGCTCCCAAGCTCTTCACTTTTCAAGCATAAACTTATTTTGAAGTAAACAATGTATGAATAATATGATAAAATTAGTGCAAATTCTTTCCACAGCTTTTATCTCACTTTCAGTTTGTGAGCTTAAGAGATATTTTTAATACTGAATGTAGTAATGGAAAACCACTGATACATAATTTGTGGCAGGAGAGTTGGGGACTGCATCCCAAAGGATGCTAGAGAAAAGATGAAAAATAATGTTCCCATAAGACTTTCCAGTTGGGAACATCCTTCATTGCCTAGGAGGGGAAAGAAGCAATGGAAGCTTTATCAAAGGTTTTATTTTATTGTTTGAATTTGTTATTTTTTTCCCTGGTCAACCTTTCTTGTGGCACAGCTTAAATAGGCATGGAGAAAAATGTAAGCATTGTCAGTGCATAAAGATTGATAACAGCTAACCAAAAAGCCCTGTTATCTAAACTTTAGATCATGGCTGCAGTCTGGCAGCAAGCACAAAATGTTAGAGGTTGTGCAGTTTTAGAATTGCTGAGTTTCAGGTGTTGAGAGGGATCTTGCACAAGTCAGGGGGTTTGGAGGGTGCTGGTGGACAGGCCTTGGCCGGTCTGCAGAGCTCCACCTGTTGGCCAGCCCTCGGAGCTTCCTCAGCCAGCACATCACTGGGATCTGGGAATTTGGGATCTGCAGTTTTGATGGAAGCTAGAGGGAGAAACAAGTATCCCTAACAGCTTGAAACAGCTCCTGGAGAATAAGGGATGAAAGGGAATGACATAACAGTAATAACTGTGTCAGTGATCAGCTCATCAGGAACTGCAGTGACAGGGCAAGGAGGAATGGCCTCAGACTGAAAGAGGGGAGATTTAGGTTAGATATGGCAAAATTCTTCCCTGTGAGGTTGGTGAGGCCCTGACTCAGATTGCCTGGAGAAGCTGAGGCTGCCCCTGAATCCCTGGGATTGTCCAAGGAAGTGTCCAAGTGGATGGGGCTTGGAGCAACCTGGGATAGTGAATGGGCATTGGCACAGCGTTGGAACTGGACGATCTTTAAGGTCCTTTCCACCCCAAGCCATTCTGGGATTCTGTGACAGAGAGCTATGAGGCGATCTCTGTTTTGCCTTAATATAAAATGGAAAATGAATTCCTGTGCCCTCCTCACTGGCAGGTATTGACTGGGCTCCCAAGAGCGACCGCATCGTGACGTGCGGCGCCGACCGCAATGCCTACGTGTGGAGCCAGAAGGATGGCGTGTGGAAACCCACCCTGGTCATCCTGAGGATCAACCGTGCTGCCACCTTCGTCAAGTGGTCCCCCCTGGAGAACAAGTTTGCTGTGGGCAGTGGAGCTCGACTCATATCTGTGTGCTACTTTGAGTCTGAAAATGACTGGTGAGGTGGTTTTGTATCTTGAAGGTCGGCATGGGAAAGCTGAAGTTGTTTAATGCTGGTAACTGGGTTACTAGTTTACTAATTCCTAAAATATTCAGGAAATGTGGAGGGATGGCCTCGTCAGTTCTTTTGTGGACTTGAACGTTTGGGGAATAAGGTTCTCTCTTCACTCTGCTGTAGCACCTCAAGGCCTTTGCCTATTTTCAGCCAGTACAAACTGGCGTGGATGTGTTCTGCCTCACTGCCATAAACATATGTTGCTTTTCTGAAAGTGCAAGAATTTCTGCAGAGTAAAGATTTCATTACTACAACTCTATGGTTGAAAAAAGATAAATATTTCGTTCCCCCTTTTGTGCCAGAATGAATGAAGAAATCTTCACTGGAGTCTTTCTTCTGTATCTGTTATTTTGGGCCATTTCTTGTCATTCTGTTACATCTCCAGGGTGATCTGTTAGAAGACGTTAGAGCTTGTCATCAACCTGTTCTGCATTTTGTCATGTACTTTTACCACAGTTTATAGATTTCACATAGGAATATCACAAAAATATTTCCACCATTAACATTTTTCTCATTTTAGCATCTAAACTTAATGCTTCTGGTCTTCTTGTGTTGGAGCTACATTTGTGTATCATCTGTAGCTGAAATTAGTGTGCGGGGTATCTCTTACTTTGGGTTGCATAAACAGGCACAAAACCACAGGTATCCTCTGTGCAGTCTGCCATGTGGAGATGAAAAACAGTGGCACCACCTGCAAAATACATTTTAAAGATTGTTTTGGACTTTTATGCTTTCCAGCATATTCACTTATCAATATATTTTCTCTGCCTCATTTGTCTGCAAAAGAGTCAAGACTCCATATGCTAAAGAAATATAATTTGTAAATTGTGAGCCTTAAAACTTGTGCCTGATGGAAGTAAAATCAAAGAAAAAGCACCATCATCCCAAAGGCCATCAAGTGAATAATAGATTTCATTACTAGTTTGTAAATAGTTCAGATAAACCAAATCTGCTGAGACATATTTAGGCCACTATTGATGATTTCAGCAGCAGGACCACTTTGCACTGCAGTGCAGATAATTGAGATGAATGCACTGGTTGGGTCGTTGGCAGTCCCCCCATTTTCTTGTTGTGTTTTATAGTTATTGTATTTTTAAATAGTAGAAAAGTCAATAGGCAAGAGATGTGACTATAAAATTTGTTGGAAGGACTGGAGAAGGACTTGTGCTTGGTGATCCATGAGAATAGTGCTGCTTAGCTCAGTGTCACAGTCCCAGCTGACCTTGTGTTCACTGTGGGAAGAGACCTGGCAATTCCTGAGCACAATTCACATCGAGGAGTTCCATCTGATGCATCATAAAAATCAGCTTGAAGGGGGGAATAGGACTTAGCTGAGGACATACATATTTAATGAGTTTGTTCATAATATTTGAATATAAGCTAACCATAAAGTTCACAGATTGCGCAAGAGAATGTGAAAGATTTGGGCATGAAGTTTTTTCCAAAACTGATGTGTTTAGCCATTGACAGGGAGTGATCTCTTTGAGGAGTGCTTCATGGATTTGTGGGGATCATGTAAAACATGTTCATATAAATTTTATGTCTTATTTTGCTTTGGTTTTGTTTTAGGTGGGTGAGCAAACACATTAAAAAGCCCATTCGTTCCACTGTCCTCAGCCTGGACTGGCACCCCAACAATGTCCTGCTGGCTGCAGGATCCTGTGACTTCAAGTGCAGGTGAGAGAAACTAAAACATTTATCTACAGTTTGAGTTACTGGATCAAATCAGTAGCTTGGGCATGTTGATCAGGTATTTTGCTTATTATCAGAATAAAAGGTGGCTCATTGTGTACTGTTGTTGGTACCAAAATAAAATATCCAGCTTGAGAAACCTTGGCTTTGGTGCTGCTGTGTCCTGACTTTGCACAGCCAGCATGGATCTGCTGAGGGACACACCTGTATTTTGGGGATTGCTGGGTTCCTTCCCAGCATTACACAGCATTTAGGCTGAGAGCTGGTCATTAGGCTGAAGTTGGATTAGCAGGTGTTATCTTGTAGAACAGCAGCACTGCTAGTTAGAGGTTAAAAAGCAATATCCTAATGGTGCAGTTTTCCAAAATTCAGAGTAACTGGTTATTTCCAAAGGTGTTATCCCATCTTTTTTTCTCTCTGAGTTCCTTGTATTCTCCCCTTTGCCTGTGGGGAGCAGAGTCAAGCAATTGATCCACCTGCAACTCAACACAATAGAAGAGATTTTTGAAGATCATTAAAGAAAAAGCTGTTGAAGGCAGATTGGTGTGAGAGATGGATGGGGGAGACTTTGCAACTGATTGTGAAATTACAGTGTGAGGGATGGGCCTGCAAACTGCTCTGTGCTGAGTGATTGGGGTCACTGCAGGGAACTCTGCATGGGGAGGCTGCAGGGCCTGACTTGAATCCACATTGACTTAATCACTTGTACCTTCAATGATAATGAAAGCTTCTTTTCTTAAATTCTTTATGTAATAGGGCAATTTCTAAGCTTCAAAGTGTATACTAAAAATGACTAAGGAGGAGTGGGAGGGGGAGGTGGGATTGACTATTGCATTCCTTATTTCAGAATGAAACCCTCACATCTAAACCCCATCCTTTGATACCTTTTCATGTAAGGAGAGATGTTAAATGGAAAGAGAGGGGAGAGTTGTCTCTTCTTTCCTGCCTTATTTACAGTTTAAATTAGATAAACTGTATGTATTCACTTCCTGTCACAAAATAGGTGATGTGAAACAGAAGAACCTGCTTTTCACATGTGGAAGTTTTTTAATTTGGTTTCATAACGGACCTCAGGATGTTGATATAGGTGACCTGAAATGTGTGTGTGTCTCCAACCCAAACCATTCTGGGATTCTAGGATTGTTTCTTCCAAAACCATGAAAAACTATTCTCTTTTGTAAATGAGGAGTACAGATCTCTAGAATTCCAGTTCTTCCTTCAGTTCCATATTAAAAAAAAAATAAAGATACCTGAAGTGTGCACCTGTTCTGATGGAAATTAGGAAATGGATCTGCCAGAGCCACTGCCATGTAATAAGCAGCTAAATGGGAAACATTTTGGGGAAGGAATGGAGGGCAGGAGGCTGCAAGTTGCTGGGTATTCAGCAGAGATTTTTGGTGCTTGGCCAAGATAAATGAACTCCCCTTATATTTATCTGAAATACATATGTATCTATAGCTACAAGCACACATAAGTATGATTTTATGTTCTTGCTGAAGGAATGAAATTAATTTCCCAACGTTCTTTGAAGGCTGGGGCCTTCAAGCTGAGGCGATTTTGGTTTTGAAAGACAGGGAAACTTTAATAAGGGAGAAGACTTCTTACATTTTTAACTAACAGTTAAATTCAAGGTCTTCCCTACTTAGGTATGATTTTCCTGCCTTGTGTCAAAGGCTGTTGCTTTAAACATCTTGTCCTACTTCCATACATTAAGAGACCATCCTTTTAGGTAGCTCTATAAAATTCAGATTTTTAAAGGATTATCATTAGATTATATTTAAACTAATAGAGCCAAATTTATATCCATACTTAATTCCCTGAAAATCTGTACCTAATATAGCTGCAGTTAAACCCTTCTCATTCCATATGAGCAGCTTTATTGAAATAAGCTGAATATAGGTTCCTTTGGAAGTGCTTACCCCACACATAGAAAAGATATAAAAAACAGGGAAGGGGAGGCTACATTTCCTTAAGCTCACTATAAAATAATTCCTGTTTGTGTGTGACTGCAACCATGAATATTTGATATAGTTTCTCATTTACACTGATTTTTTTTTCCCTCTGGTAGTAGCATGGTGTAGCTGCCTTGCTCCTCCTGTTCAATGGACTCAAATCCTATGGTTGTGACGTCCCATTAAATTCCATGGTAACAGTCAAGAACACCATATTGTGGCATGTCTGAATCATGCAGAAGGAATTTGATGAAAGGGGGAGGCTTTCTATTTAAACATACCTTAAAAACTGTAGTGCTGGGAAAAAAAAATCTGTAAAAACATTGCAGTATTTCAGGTTTTCAAGGCATTTTTGCAATAATGAGCCGGAAGAAGGTGGCTCAGAGCTCCTTTGCTGGCATTAGAACATCACAGTTCTTTCTTTGAAATCCTGCTAAAACAGGAATGTTCTTAAAAAGTGGGTAATTTTGTAGGTGTTTGTATTAGCTTCTAATTATACAGTGCCATTCCTGGGTTTTCTCTAGCTGAAGGCTTGACTCTGGAGAGCTGTTAGCACTGCAAAAGGATGAAAGGGAAATCTTGGCACGGGGAAAAATGCACTGACAATGTGTATTTTTGTGCCATCTTCTGGAAAAAAAGGAGAGGGCTGCAAGAACAGCATTCATGAGAAACCTGTGTGCATTACACCCTTTGTAGTGCTGCTTTCTCTCTGCACTCTGCTGCTTCCAGGCTTGTTCAAAAACACCAAAATATTTTATTTTGGGAGAATCAGAACCCATCTCTCTCCTTCCAACGTGAAACACACCCCATGCTCCCAGGAGCTTTGTTCTCTCTTTGTTCACACCAAATTCTTTTTATTTGCAGGGTGTTCTCTGCTTACATTAAGGAAGTGGATGAAAAGCCAGCCAGCACACCCTGGGGCTCCAAGATGCCTTTTGGGCAGCTGATGTCGGAATTTGGGGGCGCGGGCAGCGGAGGGTGGGTGCACAGCGTGAGCTTCTCCGCCAGCGGCAACCGCCTGGCCTGGGTCAGCCATGACAGCACCGTGTCCGTGGCTGATGCCTCCAAAAACATGATGTGAGTATCCCCTTGCTGCTGCTGTGAGCCTGAGGATCCCTGGGGTCTTTTCCAGCCTTAATGATTCCATGATTCCATGTGGAATATTGGGATTGCAAGCTCACACCTCTGTTGCCTGTTTTACTGTAGGCTCCAGGTCTCTTTGAGGCTTATATAAATATTCTATGAATAAGGTTTGTTTCTGTGAATTTTAGAGTATATAATTTAAATTCTTTGTAAGAATCCTTTGGTGAGAGTATAGCTGATTTATTTTGGGGGAAAAAAGAGGCATTTAGGAAAAAAGGTATGTTCCACTGAGTAACCAGGGAAACCATGTTTCCTTTTTCAAAACAATATTTGCAATACAAAATATTCCAAGCAATGTTCTGGAAAATATTCCCAATTCGAAGAGAATCCAGAAATATGCTCACTGCAGCACTAAGACCACATTCCTAACCAGAAGCTGGAAAGTAAGTTAATGAAATATTAATTTCAACATCTGTCCTTAAGATACTGCTGATGCAAGGTTTCAACTTACACCTTCCAATCCAACAAAATACTTTAATAACAATTGCTCCTTCTGCTCCTCCTCTTGATCTGCATAACTTTGCCAGCGTCCTTGACTTTCCAGCCAGGAAGGATGAGATTCTCCATATGTTTTGGTAGCAGAAGTCTCTAGGGTCATCCAGACATTGCTGGGATTAATTTTGAATTGTGGTTCTGATCAATACAGTTGTATAGGTACCTGGCAAGGAATATCATTCATTAGAAAGTGTTTAAGAATTCTCTTTATTTGTCATTAAATCATGGAAGTTGTCTTAAGTGAACATCAAGGCTTTTTCCCTCTGCAAAGATGTCAAGCATCAAAATTTCAAGTGGTTTTTATATTTAAATGAAATTAATATTTTCATCAATACAGATATTTTTGGGGGTATTCCTTTTAAACTCTTGCCCCTGTTTACACATAATTTTGGTAATATTAGCCTTTCACCTGAAACACTTGGCTTTGTTATAAATCTTCCAGCACAGTTTCATTAGGCTGAAACTTTTTATTGCAAATTAAATCCTTCTGCTGTCACCACAGGACAGCCAAGCTACCTTGACTTTTCCAACAATTCTTGCTTGGGAATGGTGCCTATTTTTTGTTAGAGCTGAAAATGAGAGGTTTCAGTGAATCCCTCTAACAAATGTCCTTGTGCTCAGGGTTTCACAGCTGAAAACAGAGTTCCTCCCACTCCTGAGCGTGTCCTTTGTCTCGGAGAACAGCGTGGTGGCAGCTGTAAGTGTTTGCTATTTCCTCCTTGCGGAGCTTTGTCGTGTTTTGGAGGGGGAGAAAACCCCATATTTTGCACAGTTAATAATAACACTAAACCAGCTGTGCCCTGTGTCAGTGTTTGCCTGTTGGAAGGGCAGGCTGGGAATGCTGAGGTGTTGTTTCCTGATGGGTGTTTGCTTGCAGGGCCACGACTGCTGCCCGATGCTCTTCAACTGTGACGAGCGTGGCTTGCTGAGCTTCGTGTCCAAACTGGACATTCCCAAACAGAGCATCCAGCGCAACATCTCGGCCATGGAGCGCTTCCGCAACATGGACAAAAGAGCCACCACGGAGGACCGCAACACCACCCTGGAGACCCTGCACCAAAACAGCATCACGTGAGTGTCCTGCTGCCAGCTGCAGGGCAGGGAGTGCTCTCCAGGCAGGGTGTTCTGCCCACACTTAGCTTTGCTGTACCAGAAGGGTGTAGCTGGTTTCCCAGGAAGAGGGAAGAGATGAGGATCTGACTCCGTGTTTAGAAGGCTTGATTTATTATTTTTTGATATATATTAGATTAAAACTACTAAAAGAAAGGATTTCATCAGAAGGCTAGCAAGAAAGGAATGAATAACAAAAGCTCCTGACTCTCAGAGTCTGAGCCAGCTGACTGTGATTGGCCATTAATTAGAAACAACCAACATGGACCAGTCAAAGATCCATGTGTTGCATTCCACAGCAGCAGATAATTCTTGTTTACATTTTGTTTCTCTCAGCTTCTCCAGAGAAAAATCCTAGCAAAGAGATTTTTCAGAAAATATCATGGCTGCAGGTATCCCTTGTGGACTTTCCCTAGCAGCTCTCTGTTTGTGGGAGCTCAGTGGGTGCTGGTTAATCATTGACGTGGCTATAACTGTTTGCTCGTGGTTAATGTGTTGTGTACCTTGGACACAGCTTATCTTATCAAATATGTGGGTAGTTCCCAAGAGGCTGGTGGCACTGTGCAAAATCCAGTCAGCAAAATCCACCTGAAATTCACATCCCAGCTTCCTACTTCAGATGTTACTGCCATGTGTATTTATTTATTATGTATCTCTGTTTTCAAATTGAAAGAGTGAAAATTTAGGTTAAACACAGAGAAAAGTCCTTCCCTGTGAGGGGGGGAGGCCCTGGCACAGGTTGCCCAGAGAAGCTGTGGCTGCCCCATCCCTGGAAGCTTTCAAGGCCAGGTTGGAGCAACCTAGGATAGTGGAAAGTGTCCCTGCCCATAGCAGGGAGTAGGGCTGGATGAGTTCTAATGTCCCTTCCACCCCAAATCATTCCACAATTCTGTTAATCAAAAGGATTCATTCAGGTTAATTGGGTAAAATATCTTTGCATTAAAAAAATTGTGATTCCCAGGGATGTTGAGCAATTTCTCTTTATTCAAGGAAAACATTTAGTCTCACCAAGCCATTAAAGAGCTTTCAGCATCTTTTTCTTGGCTTATTTTTCTGAGGCATTCTACCAAGAATCTAGTGTAGGCTCTGGTATAGTCATGTCTCCATCCAAAGAGTAGGAGTAGAATTCAACCCAAATTTCCCAGTTTTCTGGCTCTCTGGAATGGGTGTTGGAGCTCTCACTCTCTGTTTGCAGCCAAGTGTCTATTTATGAGATAGACAAACGGGATTGTCGGAAATTCTGCACCACCGGCATCGATGGAGCAATGACCATCTGGGATTTCAAGGTAAAAATGTGCTTTTACTACCATGTTTATGTGAGCTAGCTTGAGTGATGGATATTTTTTTTTTTAATCTCTAGTATCAACTCCTGGGGCTCAGCCCCAAGCCAGGTTTTAGTAGCAGCAGGAAATCCAGACTGGAATATTCAAAACCATTAGTGAAGTCTATTACAAAAACTAATCCATGAATCTGCATAAATGCAGATGCAGTTTGTTAAGCAGATGGTACTAATACAGACTTGTTTTTTAATAGAATTAATTAATGTCCCTGTAGAAATCCCCTTCATTCTTTCATTCTCCAGCCTCAGCCACAGTTGGGCTGGAGCAATTAGTACAACACAACCCCCTGCCTCTTTCTTCTTCCATCCCTTGGGGCTCTGCTCATTGCCCTGCTGCAGAACAGGGTCCTGTCCTCTCAGAATTAACTTACCCAAGAAATAAGAAGTTGTCTCCAACAGCTGGGAAATACAATATTGAAAATCCTAAAAGGATGGATTGCTGTCCATGCTTGCTTTGCTCAGGCCTGGCCAACAGAGGTCCCTGTTG
>NW_005054319.1:208096-210451 GCF_000277835.1 Geospiza fortis | reverse complement strand
AGATTGTCTGTGTTCTGTGGTGCCAGAGTGCTCTGGTGGGGACAGGAGTCAAACAAGAAGTTGAGGTGATCTCTAAGCTGCTTTAGTGCAGTTTTAGGTCTGTATCATTGGCCTGTACATGCCTGAGTTTGAAAGGAATGACTGTTGTGGTCTCTGGCTCTTGCATTAGAAAGAAATCCTTTACTTAAAGTCTTCCCTGTGAGGGTGGGGAGGCCCTGGCACAGATTCCCAGAGAAGCTCTGGCTGCCCCTGGATCCCTGGGAGTGTCCAAGGCCAGGCTGGACAGGGCTTGGAGCAGCCTGGGACAGTGGAAGGTGTCCCTGCCATGGCTGGAATGAGGTGATCTTTAAGGTCCCTTCTAACCCAAACCATTCTGGGATTCTATGACTGAGTCTAATTTCTAATATTCATGGTTTTTACTTGGTTTTGTTAGCATTTACACTGAATTATTTAGCTCAAGTTATGGCAGCAGATTGTAATTAAGATTTTTTTTCTCTCCTTCAAGACTTTAGAGTCCTCCATCCAAGGGCTACGAATCATGTAAAGATGGATTTCCATGATCTAGCAGGACAAACTGCTTGACAGAATGCAGCTCCCACATCTGCACAAACCTGAAAAGGGAGGAGGAAGGTGAAATATTTGGAAACACTGAGAAACTACAGCTTGGCAGATTTTCTTTTGAATCTAAATTTGGTGAATTGTGTTGGTTACAAAATCAGCTGTGATTGTTGTTTTGTTTTTTGGGTTTTTTTTTGGTTGGTTGTTTCATTCCATTCTTTACCAAAGCTGCTCCTTAAGTAGTTTATTGCAGGAAGTTATGAATCACTAACTTAAAAGGGGAATTTTATGTAAATTGTCTGCTAGAAATAATAATAATAATAAAAAAAAGAGAAAAACTGATTCTTTGTTTTGATGCTTATTGATTAAAAAAGGGATGTTAAGGAGATTGGGAGAGAGACAGAGTGGGGAAAACCCTGATATGCACTGATATTTTACGGCCTTAAAGCAGGAGAAATTCAACTTAACTGAAAGGTTCTAAAGACCTTTGTCAGACCTGGAGTTTTGATATCTGGATGTGAAGATTCAGATGAGCTTCTTCCAGAGGAATTCTTCCCTTGAGGTGACAATTTTGGAGGATGAATGATTTTATCCTACTTTTTTTCATTCTGTCTGCCTTGCATTTAATCCATAACAACAGGAAATTAACCTGAATGTCTTTTTTGTTGTCTGCTCAGTGAGTGACATTTTTCCAAAGGTGAGTGACCAGAATTATTTGTGGTTGCCTTTGGGATTGGTCCCAAGCCTGCTCCCAGGTCAGTGCCCTGGGGACAGGATGGAAAGCTCTGTGTGGAAAGTGAGACAAAAATCTGTTGAGCCTCATCTGGGGAAGACAAAAGCAAATCTTGTGGTAAGTCTGTGGAACTTCATGGAATCACCATCCCTGGAGGTTCTAGGAACAACTTGACATGACACTCGGTGCTCTGAGCTGGTTGGCAAGGTGGGGATTGGTCACAGGTTGGACTTGATCAACTTGGAGGTTTTTTCCACCCTCAGTGGTTCTGAGATTCTGTGTCCTGTTGGAGCTCTCAACCCCTAAAATCCTGTATTTATAACAACTGGTGGGCAAAGAAAGGTGCAACCAGAGGTGTCAGTGTGGTCTGGCCTCTGTGCTGATCTTTGTCCCCAGGTACCTGTTTCAGTTCAGCTCTGAGCCTCAGGCGCTCATGGAGGGATTTGCACACAACTTTATTCACAGGGTCTATTCCTCCTCCCTGTGTTGCTGCCTTGCTGTGCTCTGAGGGGATTAGCTGGCTCATGGCATTGCTTTACAAAGCTGAAGTTTGTAATTTCTGCTGAAAATGCAGAAGTGTCTTAAAAAAACCCCAATGACTAAATTTACCACTTCCTCTGGAACCAGAGTTGCTTCACACCCTGCTCGTTTCTCAGCTCTGTTACTGTGGAAGATCAGCTCTGAGTGGCAGCCACTGTTCTCCATCACAGATCTGGATCCTTCTCTGGTTTCCTTGTGTCTCCCACCTTCTCTCCTGGCAGTCAGGCTTGCCTTTACAATTTCCTCTCCCTTCTAAACATTAAATAATCAGTGTTTCATTTCTTGCAGTCAGGGGCTCTGGGGGGTAGCAGAGAGGGAAGGGGGTGAGTGAGTGCATCCCTGTGCCCAGGAGGGAAGGCGTGAGTGCATCCAGGCGGGAATGGGATAAAAATTAGTTACTCTGAAGCAAGAGGTGATAAAACCAGAGGGCTGGATGTCTGCTGCGTGGGTACACAGGCATGGTGAGCACAGCCAGCCTGGCACTGGGTCCCACCGGGCTCTGTGGGATGCAGGAACCAGCAGCA
>NW_005054319.1:203747-207100 GCF_000277835.1 Geospiza fortis | reverse complement strand
CCGGGGGTCGGTGTTGGGGTCCGGGTGGTGCCGGGTCCACCACAGTGTCCGGGGAGAGTTTCAGGGGGTCCCAGCTCCCTGCAGGATCCTCACTGGGTACAACCCCTCCTCCCGCCACCCCGCCAGGCTCGTAAAACCCAAACTCCATCTCCTCTGGTGTGCGGCTTCCTCCCGGGACTGGGAGGAGCCCCCGGCCCGGGGATCTGCCAAGGTTTGGTTATCTCCTCCGGGGATGTTTCCGAACTGCTTGGACTGGCCGGGGAGATAACGGAGCTGTTCCAGCTCCCAGTCCCGCCCTGTCTGGCCTTCGGAAAATTCCCGTTTTCCTCCCTCAAGAGCCCCTGGGTTGGGAGAGGGAGGGAGGGAGGGAGGGATGTAAGCACGGCTCCTCTGGTGCTGTGCCCAGCTGGGGAAGGGGCAGCCGAGCCCCGGGGGTCGCTCCGGGCCGGGGCAGGACTCGGCCAGTGGGGCACCAGGAGCGGGGAATGGCTCGAAAGGGGCCGAGGGGAAATTAAAACTCCACCCGCTGCCGGGAGCGGCCCGGCCCTCGCAGCCCTCGCTCCTTCCCGTGTCTGGCAAAGGCTGAGCTCGTCCCTTCGGGGGGCACTCAGCGAGGGAGCAGCAGGGACGCCAGCGAGGAGCGTTTATGCCTCTGAGCTCCCAAACCACCTGGAAAAAGTAAAAGTATTGCTGGTTTCTTCGTGTCAAAGCCAGAACGCACCTCGCTGTGTCCTGCCTCCCATCCCTCCTCCCGGGAGCCCTTTGAGCCAGGCCCTCATTTCAGCCGAATCCCTTTTTCGCACATTTTTCCTCTCCTGATCTCTTGCAATGTGCCTGTCGCTGATGGTTTTGTCCATCCCTCGTGGTGCTGCTCCATCCTCAGGGCTCGAGGGAGAGGCCCGTGGTGGCAGCAGCAGCTTTGTTCCCTCCTTGGGACACCCTGTGCTGCATCCTCGGGCATCGCTGGGGCTGGATAGGACAGCTGCCTCCTCATCCCTGCCCGTGTCCTTGGCCAGGGGTTGTGTGACAGCAGGGCTGTCCTGCATCAGCCCTGGAATTTCTCCACATGCAGAACGCAGCTGATGGAGCTCCTCCGATTTTCTTTTCCCCAGCCCAGGGATGGAACTTTGCTAAGATGGACTTTTTTCCCTTCCCCTGTAACGTTTTTAGCTGCCAAAGAAAACGGGACGTGTTCAAGGAGTTCCCAAAATAGCCGAGAGCAGGCTGTGAGTAATTCCCGTCGCCAGCCACGCCCTGGCGAGGTGTTTCCCTCCATCCCTGCTCAGGATGGCCAAGGGGCTGTGAAAGTGCTCGGAGCCCTTCCCGCTCCCGTGGCACCTGTAGGGTGCAAACTCCCCATCCCATGGCAGCTGGGGAGCAGCAGGAGTGGTGGGAGCTCAGCCAGGAGCAGGGATCAGTCCTGATGGGATGGAAGTGCCGCCGTGGGGCTTTGGCTCTTCCTAAATGAGAGGTGTGGAAGGAGGGAGTGGATGTGGCCCTGCTGGGGTGGAGAGAGGAGGTGCTGCCCGTGGTGGGACCCCAGGGTGCACATGGGGCTGCTGGCACCCCATCCCTGTGTGCCCAGGCAGCTCCCGCCCAGCACATTCCAGCCAGCTGGAGCAGGCTGGCAGCAGGGTTTAGAAGTTCCTGGAAATGGACAATTTCTGAGCTTGGAGATCCTCAGGAAAACTCTCTCTCGGAGAGACATGGTGGGCTGCAGCACAGGGCTGATCCCAGCGGGAAGGATCCTTCTGTGGGACTGGGGTCTCATCCCTGCCTGGGGGTCTCTCCCTGTCCCCAGCCCGTGAGCCATGGCCTACCACAGCTTCCTGCTGGAGCCCATCAGCTGCCATGCCTGGAACAAGGACCGCACCCGTGAGTACACCTGGGGCTCCCGAAATTCCCGAGGGATCCCCGGGCACTGTCCTGGCTCAGCATCCCCGGGGCTGGGGCTGGGTTTGGGGGCTGGGACAGCCCATCCCGGTGCCCCCCGGTGCCCGTGCGGGACAGAGCCTGCCACGGGGGTGTCCTCACAGCGTCCGGCCCCAGGCAGCGGCCGGGGAGGGAGGGACGGGAGCGGAGCCGGTGATTCACGGGCGATGGCATTTCCCGAGCGCGGCCCGGGGGATGTGGGAGAACAAAAAAGGCTTTCTGTGCTGCGGCCGAGAGCCGCGCAGGCGGGGCGGGATGGATGGGGCTGGATTTGGGAGCTGTGCACCCCCAGCCGTCCCGTTCCATCCCACCCTGTCCTGTCTCAGCCCACCAGCCCCATGGGACCACGCTGTAGGGAAGGGATGACCCTGGCTGTGGGGTGTGGGGTTCTCCCTTCCTGTAGGGACAATTTGCAGCATCAGGGCAGTGCAGGAGCAGGGCTGGGGGCTTGGTGGGACCCCCCCCAGGCAGATGGGGCTCAGAGGGGACCTGGAGCCCAGGAAAGGGTGGGTGGGTGCTGGTTGGCTCTGTGGACCCTGTGACCCAGGGGAGGGCTTTGTCCTGGCCACTGTCACCCCCAGAGATCGCCCTGTGCCCCAACAACCACGAGGTTCACATCTACCGCAAGGATGGGGCCAAGTGGAGCAAAGTGCACGAGCTGAAGGAGCACAACGGGCAGGTGACAGGTGAGTCCTGGCTGGCAGAGGGGACAGGGACACGGATGGTGTCCCAGAGCTGCTGCCAGCCCTGCTCGTGGCACTGGCACCCAGTGGATGGGGCTTGTGCAGGGGTGGAGGAGAATGGAGCAGGTTGTGTGGGTGGGATGGATGGGGATGGGAGAGATGGAGAGGGATGAGGTGGAGGTAGAGAGGGATGGATGGGAAAAATGGGGTGAGATGGATTGGGATGGATGGGAAGGGAAGGGATGGGATAGGATGGAATGGGGAATGGATGGGTGATGGATATATAGGAGAGATGGGTTGGGAGGGAGTAGAATGGTGTGGGAGGCATGGGAAGGGATGGGATGGAATGAGGTGGATGGATGAGAGAGATGGGGTGGGATGGGTTGACATGGAATGCTTTGAGGTGGGAAGGATGGGAAGGGATGGTGTGGAGCAGAAACCACCCAGAACAACCCCACCTTCAGACACCCCCCAGCCCTGAGTGCCACCATTGCCACTCCTGAGGCTCCCTGGGCCACCATGGGCCACCATCATCCCCCTCTGCCTTCCAGGCATCGACTGGGCCCCCGAGAGCAACCGGCTGGTGACGTGCGGGACCGACCGCAACGCCTACGTGTGGACCCTCAAGGGCAACGTCTGGAAGCCCACCCTGGTCATCCTGAGGATCAACCGCGCCGCCCGCTGCGTCAAGTGGTCCCCCAGGGAGAACAAATTTGCTGTGGGCAGCGGCTCCCGCCT
>NW_005054319.1:198394-203689 GCF_000277835.1 Geospiza fortis | reverse complement strand
AGAGGGGGGATGGATGGAAGGATGGATGGATGGATGGATGGATGGATGGACGGATGGACGGACGGATGGACGGATGGATGAACGGTCGGATGGACAGGAGATGGATTGGGAAATAAGAGAATGGAGGAGCTGGAGGTGGAGACAGATGGGGAAATAGAGGGATGGACTCCCCATGCCCAATCTGCTACTGCAGGATGGTGGTCCCGGGCAGCTCCTGGCACACTTGGAGCCCTGCCCAACACCAGGCAGCTCCCCAAAATCCCAGGGGGGCTCTGGGGCTGGTGATGCTGCCCCTCTGCTGCCACCCCCTCTGCACACAGGTGGGTTTGCAAGCACATCAAGAAGCCCATCCGCTCCACGGTGCTCAGCCTGGACTGGCACCCCAACAACGTCCTCCTGGCCGCTGGCTCCTGTGACTTCAAGTGCAGGTGAGGAGCAGGGGCTGGACCATCCCAGGGGTACAGCACCCATGGGAGGTAGGGGGGCACCTCACAGGCTCTGCCAGGGAAACTGAGTCACACAACTGAGCCAAGGGAAGGGATGAGGGTGGCACAGATCCTGCATCCAGGCACACATGCAAGGCTCTCCCTCTCCCAGGATCTTCTCAGCCTACATCAAGGAGGTGGAGGAGCGGCCCAGCCCCACGCCCTGGGGCTCCAAGATGCCCTTTGGGGAGCTGATGTTCGAGTCGAGCAGCAGCTGTGGGTGGGTGCACAGCGTGAGCTTCTCGGCCAGCGGCTCCCGCGTGGCCTGGGTCAGCCACGACAGCACCCTGTGCCTCGCTGATGCTGGCAAGAAGATGGCGTAAGCAGGGCTGGGGACAGGAGGGGGGCCTGGGGGTGGCAGCAGGGCTTGACCCCCAAACCAACACGGGCATGGGGGTATCTGGGTTGGGTTGGGCCAAGAGCAATCCCAGTGTCCATGCATGTGGGTGGGGGAGAGGGAAGGGTTCAGCCTCAGGAGCTGGGTTAGCCCTAGAACATCCCTGGAGCATCCCTGGGCATCTATGAGTATCCTCTGAGCATCTCTGTACTCGGATGGGGGAGATAGAGGGGTTCAGCCTCAGGAGCTGGAAATAGCCCTGGGGTAGCCCAGGGTATCCCTGAGTATCTATGACCATCCCTGGAGTATCTCTGACCATCCCTGAGCATCTCTGGAGTATCTCTGACCATCCCTGGGTATCTCTGGAGTATCTATGACCATCCCTGAGCACCCCTGGAGTATCTCTGACCGTCCCTGGGTATCCCCTGTAGAACACAGAGGGCTCAGCCCCAGGACCTTGGACACCCCTGGCACGTCCCCAGATCACCAGGGGTGGAGGAGGTGGTGTCTCCCCTCGTGGGTTCCACCCGTGTGATGAGCTGTGCCAGTCTCAGCGCTGAGGCTGAAGCTCAGCTGGTGTTTCACACCTCGCAGCGTTGCCTCCCTGTGCACCGAGACGCTGCCCCTGCTGGCTGTCACCTTCATCACCGAGCCCAGCCTGGTGGCCGCGGTGAGTGCGGGCAGGGACGCGGGCTGGGAGCCGCGGCTGGAGCCGGCCGGGGATGCTGAGCAGGGCAGGTTTGTTGTTTGTTCCCCAGGGCCACGACTGCTGCCCGATGCTGTTCACCTACGAGGAGAGCCAGGGCGCCCTGACCTTCGGGGGGAAGCTGGACGTGCCCAAGCAGAGCTCCCAGCGCGGCCTCACCGCCCGCGAGCGCTTCCAGAACCTGGACAAGAAGGCGAGCTCGGACACGGCCAGCGCCACCCTGGACACCCTGCACAAGAACAGCATCAGGTGGGGGCTGGCCAGGCTTGGGGTCACCTCGGGGTTGATGATCCCTGGGCATCCCCTGGTTGTGCTGCTGTCCAGCCCAGGAGCATCCTTGGATATCCCCAGAATGTCCCTGGGCATCCCAGCAAGTTTGAGGGAGAGACTGAGGCTCCTGCACCTGGAGCTGTGACAGCCCTGGGTATCCCTGAGTTTCCCAGGGTATCCCCAAAGAATCCTTGCATGTGGGAAGGGGAGGTAGAGAGGTCTAGTCCTAAAAGCTGGGATGGTCCTGGAGCATCCTTGGAGCATCCCTGGGTATCCCCAAGCATCCCTATCTATCCCCAGTTCCTTCCTGCACTGTGGGGGAGATGAGGGGGTCCAGCCCCATTCCCACCCCTAAGGGCTCAGCCCTGGGACTGATTCCTGCTCTCTCTTTGCACCCACAGCCAGATCTCAGTGCTGACTGGTGGGAAGGACAAGTGCTCCCAGTTCTGTACCACAGGGATGGACGGGGGCATGAGCATCTGGGATGTCAAGGTAAGGAATCCCCGTGGACCCCTCAGGCTGGGAGTACCAGCACTGAACCAGCCCAGTTCCCCCCTTCCAGCTCCCCAGAGTCTTTGGGAGGCCATGAGCTGCTGAAAACCCTCCTGTTTAATTTCCTCTTTCATTTCAGAGCCTGGAGTCAGCGCTGAAGGATCTCAAGATCAAATGAAGGAGCCACCCGGGAAGGGCATCCCAGCTTCCAGCTGCCCCTGCTCTGCCCCTGCCTGCTGCCCTCTGCCACCCCCACCCCGTGCCACAATGCCACCAGTGCCTGTCCCCGCTGCCAGCCAGCCCTGGTGGCTGTTTCCAGACAAAAAACCTCCATTTTTCTTACTATTTTTGTTACCATCCTTCCTAATGCTGGTCATACATTGCTTGGAGAAATAGCAAATAAAGGATTTTCCTGAATAAATCAAAATGGGTTGGTTTTTTTTTTGCATTTTTTAGAACAAGTTCAGTGCAAACACAGGTGTGATCAGGGCAGAGCAGAGTGCTGTGCCACAGGTGGCCACATCCTTTCTGCCACCAGTGCTGAGGGGGAATTGGGATTGTGGGGATAAGGGGAATGTCACTTTTCTGTTCCCTGCTTCAGCACATTTCAAACCAGGACTGGTGTTAGGGAAAATGGAGGGCAGAGGAGGGAAGTGGCCAGGGAGCACAGGTTTATCATTCTCTGAGCTCCCTGGTAAAGTCCTGGCAGGTGGGCAATTCCCAAACCTGGAGCCAGCTCGGAGACCTTGGGCTGCCCAGCTAATCCTGCACCTTCCCCTGGCCTGGGAAGGGAGCACTGGCTGCCAGAGGGACAGTGACATTCGAGTTCTGCTCCAGCCCTCAGTCAGTGGGAGCTGTTACTTGGAGATTTTTCCACCCATTTTCGTGTGTTCACAATCCTCAACCCTCTCCCCTGTGGTTCCTGCTGTGCTCCATGCCAGCATCAGCCCAAAACCTCCCCCTGTCCTGCCCCATCCACCTCCCTGTGCTCCAAGGATCACCCAATGTCCCATGCCAGGCTGTCCCCACCACACCAGCTCCTCCCTCCTGGAGCTGACAGCACAGGCACCCCTCCTGCCAGCACTTTTCATTTTCCACAGCTCCCTGGGAGCATTTCCTATCCCAAATCTTGGCTTGGTCCGAGCTGTGCTTTGAGCCAGCAGCTCATGGTGACAGTCCCTGGGGCACAGTCCTGTGTCACACCCTTGTGCCCAAATCCCTGCAGCCAGGCACAAGAACAAATCCCTTGTTTGTCACCCTTCATCTCCACAGCTGCAACCCCTCTCCCAGTGACTTGCAGTGCTCCAAGCCCTGGGGCTGGATCTCCAGCCTCTGGGAAGTCTGGGAAGCACTGGTGTCCCTGAACAGGCTGGCAGCAGGGCTCCCAAACCCCCTGGGGCACAGCAGGCTGGAGCTGCTCCCCTCCAGAGACATCTGAGAGGAGGTGACAGCGCTGTGACTGCCCTTCTGACAGGACCAGGCCAGACATGGCCTGAGGGTAATTGTTTCCTCCACCGTGGTAAACAGATTGTGCAAGACATCCATCAGAATCAGCAGGTTAAATCCCTCAGGCTGTGTGTGCTGAGGGAGCTCCTGACCCAGAGCCAAACCCCACATCACAAGCAGCAGCCCCCAAGTGCAGCTGAGCCTCCCCCAGGACCCCCCAGCTGTGCCCTTCACACACACACGAGGCCACAGCAGTTCTGATAACTTACAGTTTAATCAGCCAAATATACAAGTTCTCTTGGTGGTTTTTAAACTTGATCAAGTTTTTTTTTTTTTCTTTTTGTTTTGTTTTGTTTTTTTTTTCCATCTGGATCTGACACAATAAATGTTGTTTGTTTTTCTCCTTTAAACAAAGGATGATGTGGTTAAAAACTGGCACTATCCCTAATAAGGAGGAGAAAAAGAAAATGAAGAGGAGGGAAAAGGGGAGACTGGCTGCAAGAAAGGAGGGATGAATCCAGGAAGGAACGGCACTCCAGATGTCCATGAAGTCAGGCTCCCAGCTTATACTGCAACGCCCTGCAGCAAAATTTGATGGGCTCTTTGCCAACTGGATTCCTCACATACATTATCCTTTGGGATTTCATACAAAGTCAGTTCCCCACCCCATGCCCCACCCCCAAACGACCCCACAATCTATTTTTCTTGCAATCTAGTATTTGAAGCACCTCCCCTCCCACA
Source organism: Geospiza fortis (assembly GCF_000277835.1). Classification (NCBI taxonomy): domain Eukaryota; kingdom Metazoa; phylum Chordata; class Aves; order Passeriformes; family Thraupidae; genus Geospiza; species Geospiza fortis. The sequence continues at coordinate 199,212 of NW_005054319.1, read as the reverse complement.
CAGCTCCCTCCCACCCTGCCCCCCTCCCACCGTCTACGAGTTCTTGATCCTAAAAACAGCAAAAACATTCATGTTTCCAAACTGTTACAGGGAATTGCTGTCCAGCACAGCTCTGCACTGCAGAGAGCAGCTGCCCCTAACCCCAAATGGAAATCTGTGCCAGGATGAGGACAAACACATTGTCAGTGTCTCTTGGAGGTGGAGGTGAGGTCAATGCTGCAGGGTGCCCTGCATGGCAGCGATGGAAGGCAGAGCTCCTGGCAGGACCAGGCACAGTTCCCTGGTGTTTCCTCCTCTTGCATGGCCTGTGCTTACTTGTTAAGGGATAGTGACTGCAGTCTTTTACCTGCCATGGCCGCTTCGTCTTTTGCTGGGGAGGAGAACAACAGAGTTTCATCATTTCATGGTGCACATCAGGGACTGGGGGAGTTCTGGCAGCCCCAGGGATTTGAATCCTGCCAGCTGGGGAATGGAAAAATCCCACCCATGCCACCAATTTCTCAGAGGTAAGAGGCACAGCCCCTCTTGATGTTCCCTTCCATCACTGGCCTCTCTCCAGGTGTCCACAAATCACCCTGATGCCCAAATTTCTCTGTGGAAGCCACCAAGGAGCCGTGTTCAGACTGCTGGTTCACACCTCCCAGGGAAAGGCCAGGAAGGGAAGGAGTGCTGGCAACTCCCTGGGCAGTTCAGATCCCCACATGCAGAGCAGATAAATCACCCAGCACAAGGAGCCTGCTAAACCCCCAAACTGGAGCCAGCACTGCCTGGGAGGCAGGGGATGAGATGGATACCAAGGGCAATTACCTTCTCTCTTT
>NW_005054319.1:192339-198384 GCF_000277835.1 Geospiza fortis | reverse complement strand
CAATTCTTGTTTATAAAGCAAAAACTTTATGAGAGGGAAACAGCTGAGCCTGGCTTTGCTGAGGGGAGTTGATGACACTCAGCAACACAACACAGGCTGAGAGGAGGGATGTGCCTCTTGGAAAGGTAGGAGAAAATGATTAATTATTCTCTAACCTTTTCTTTCTTCTTCTTTCTTTCTGGCAGCTTCTTCCCTTTGCTTCCGAATGATGGCTAATCGGGCAAGGTCTGCCTTGGCTTGCTCTGTTTTCCCAGCTAGGTGCATTTTCATGTATCTTTCTTTTGCCTTTTGCTTCTCTATTTCCTCTCTGCCCAAAGGAAAACACACCAGTCACCACAGTATCCAGGCAAGCCCACAGGAACAGGCAGAGTGGGGCTTTCCAACCAGGAAAAAACTCAAAACTGGGGGTTCTTCACCAGTTTTCAAGCACAGGTTCTGTCTATTTGCAGGGTTTGAAAAGGGGTGAGGTGAGAGATAATTCCTACCTTCCTTCAGCTAAGTAAGGACACAGACACGCAAGGAGGTCAAATGAATCAGCCCCACATCTCAAGAACTGTGACAAGTTTTTCCCTGCCTTACCCTCAAAGGTGTCCTTCTGCTGAAGCAATCTATCCCAAATAAAAAAGATTAAACCTTCCCTTCCAAACTTCACCATTGCTAAATGAAACTAGAAGATTAAACTTTTGGGTTTCAGGTAATTAATCTGGCCAGATAAAAATTTCACCACAATATCTGGAATCTGGGAAAATGCTACATGTCACTAGAGCACCTTCTGCAGCAAGACTAAAGTGGATCCAAAGTGACCTCTGGTTAATGAATTTCTGTTCTGATTTTTGGCATAAAACCTTAGGAAAGGAATGGCCTAAATCCCCTTCTCTCAGAGCACCAGGGCAGGTGCCTGGCTCCAGGATAGCCACAGAGGACAGACAGCTCCTGTGAAGTTTCTAAGGAACCACATTTTGAAGCACAGTGAGCCCAGTCTGCTGCTGCTCAGTGCCTGCTTTAGGCAGCAACACACTTTGAAGGGCCTCCCTGAAACACTGCCACAGAGCAGGGGAAACACCTCCCTGCATCAAACTGCAGGGTGAAATTGCAGGGTGAGCAGGGAACTCTCACCTCTCTCGTCGTGAGAGCTCCTTGGGTCCATCCAGGTCCAGCTGAGTGACTTTTTTGGTTGTCTGAATGACACGGTTGGGGTTCTCTATGTCTATCAACCCCTCCACTCCTTTGCGCTTTTGCTGCGGGTCAAGAACAAGAGGGAGCTTGAGGAGCTCTTAACTCAGCTCTGGTTGTACAGAGCTCCCCAAACACACTGCAAAGCACCCCAAAAGCACAAGGCAACATTTTACTACAAGCCAGTAAAACTATTTATGAATCAAGGCACCTTCTGCCTTTTTAAAAATCTTGTTGCCTTTGTATTTCATTTGTAAATGTTCACAAGCTCTCATTCTGAGGGCAAAATGCTTTTGGTTTCTAAAAGTAGTTCTATAAAAAATGCACTCCAGGTGGCTCTGCTCAGAATCCAGAGCGTGCATCTCCCCCCCAGCCCAAGTATTAGGTGCATTAAGTGCCCTGAGAATGCAGTACCTGATAATCCTCATCATCTTCATCACTCTCATCTGAATCTAAAGATTTCTTCTCCTTTTTAGGGTCCCCTGTTGCTCCTTCTCCTCCTTCTTCTTGCTCCTCCTCTTCCTACAGAAAGAGAGGAAATGTATGTCACTAAAAACCCCAAACCCAGCTCTTAAATGAGATTTTGGAGGGATGAGCCAGCTCTGAGCACTGATGTTCCTGATGTGGCCTTGTGCCACCAAGGGATTTGGCTGTCACAGAATGAGGGCTCCTCCTCAGCAACAGCATCACCTCCAAACAACTCTGCTGTTCTCTCTAAAAGGAAAATTACTGTAAAAGACACCACTGGCACTTCACTTTCCCCAAATCAAAGCTCTCCAGAAGAATTTTGGCCTGGGTTTCCAGTGCACACTACCTCAGAGACTGGAAGCTACATGGATGCAACTTAGAGCTTATCCTGTGGATAAATAAAAACACCTAGAGGAGAAAATTGACAACTACCAACCTGAACATTATCATCCAAGGAATTACAGCCTTTTTAGCACAGCTTCCACCTGTCAGAAGCTGGGAATTAATTTCTGAATCATAAGAAGAGCAAGCATGGGTGTGAACAGCTTGTTTTACACTACCAACATCTCTCATCAAGCAGCCAGCAAAGTGGATGAGCAAGGAACAGTAAGAGGAGTAATTTTGTTACTTGTAGGGGGTTTTTAAAGCTTTCCTTAATGTATCTGTGTTGAATGTAACCATCACTATGTGATATGGATTATAATAAAAAATAAATCCTTCTCAAAGAGCAGTTCTCTGGTTTGCTGTGAAACAAGACACACATTTCACGTGGGTCCTGCTTTTCTGTTCCACTTCCAGTCAGTATTTTAATTAACAACATGGAAGCAGAGAACACTCACACAGTTTGTGAATGACATCACACTGGTAGGAGTCGGAATTATTCTGGAAAACAGGATGAGACTCATCAGTGGTTTCAGAATTTGGAAATATGGCACGAAACCAAGAAGGTGGAATCAGAAACTAACCAAGAGGAGTTACAGTTTGGAAGAAGAAATCCAACATGAAGCTGGAAGAGCAGCAAACCAAACAATCATCTCGAGTTCCAGCTGGGCAAAACATTAAAAAGGACTCAACACTACGGCTCAGAACTGCTTGAGAGTCATCTCAGAGGTATTCACCAGGATTTCCTACATGGGGTGTAATTATCCTCCTGTGGTCAGTGCTGTGAGGCCTCAGCTGGAACTGTGTATTTGGGCTGAGGCAGCACTTCCAGAAAGTCACAGAAAAATATCAGAGTGTCACCAGAGCTGTGATAAACTGGGAATGAAGAAAGCAAGATCCCCAAAAAGCAGCCAAGGCTTTCATGACAGCAGCCAGGTTGTGGTGGAAGTGGGGGAGCCCCCAGTGCTGGGGCACAGAAACACACCCAAAAGAGGCCCCAGACCAGAAAACTCTCATCTCTCCCTACAAAGCAGAGGCAAACAAGAAAATCTTGGGTCCAGGAAGAAGTCAAAGGAGTTTGGTCCATAAATCTATGATAGAAAGAGGGTAAATACAATAATTTCAATACACAGTAACATGTCAAGATGTGGTCCTTGTTCTCCAAAACCAAGCTGCAGAACATGCATAAAAAATGAGCTGACACTGGAGACTGAAATAATGAAATATGGGGAAAAAAGACCTCCAGAGCTGCTGTGTAATCAGCTCCCTGTCCTTTAACCTTCCAGTGCTGCCCTGGGTGGTCTCCCAGGCCTCTGAACCAGACTGGAGTCTCCCCAGCTGGAGATATTTGGGATCCATGCTGTGATCACTGCTGGAATGATCTGCAGCACTTGGCTAAGCTGCCATTGCTCCTGAGCAGTGAAAACCAGGCTGGATAAGGCAGGAATCAGGACAGAAAGCACACAAAGGAGCAAACACATACCCTTGCCTTTTGCTTTTCTGCTTGGAGTTGGGCATCAATCTCCTCAGGACTCGTGTACTGCCTTGCTCGGCCTTTGTGGCCTCCTTTTCTACCTGCACAAAACAATAAAAATAACAAATGCTTTAGTGCTAACTTCCAGGAAGGTCTGCTCCTCCTGCAGCACTCTCTGGATTTTAGGTGTGGACAGGACAAACCAAAATAGCTCCTCTGAAAGACCCTAAACAAAACCCCCCAGTGAACTTGGTGAAAAGCTCCAAGATTTTTAGGTGACACACACAGAGAATTGGGATTATTGACATCACCCTTCCCTGCCTGTGCTCATGGCCTCTCCAATTCCCTTCCCAGGCTGGAAAGGGATGCTCAGTCCCACAGCAGATCCCAGTTTCCTGCACAGGAGGAATCACAGTGTGTTCCTGTGTTTACAACCAACATTCCAACAAGCTTGGCTCCTTAACTACTCCCTCTGTGCCAGGAAAAAATAGGAAGCTAATTGGACAAAAGCTTTGGGAATTACAATGGGAGCTGAAGAAGTCCTAAAAGGAGCCTCCAGTTTCATTGCTTTATTAGGAAAGATAAAAACAAGCTCTAGGAACCAAGAAGGGGAGTCACTGTGGCTGGCACTGCCCCAAGTTCAGATTCTGTTGATTAATGAACTGCTGAAGCCATTAATGCTCCCCTCAAGCCACTGCTCTGGTTATTCCAGCCCAAAAATTGGGAAGCAAGTTGGACAGAGCCAATCCACAGCCCTGAGTGAGGGAGACTGGCACAAAGCAAACTCTGGCAGGGCAGCTCTGCCACTGCAGCAGGCCTGGAGTGCCATGGGAGGAGCAGGAAACTCTGGATCTCTCTCATCCTCCCCAGTTCACCTGCCAAGGACAATGGGAACCTTACAGGGATGGGAAGGGATGACGGATCATCCATCCCTCCCTCCCTGGCACTGTGTGGGATCCATGGGAGATCTGCTCTCTGTTGGCCTGGGAGCCTTAGAGATCCAACATTTCCTGACCAATTCTCCTGGCTCAGCACAGACAGACTCTCACAATGCCTTAGCTCTGCCCCAAAACCCCACTGTGAAGCTTTACAGAAACTCCTAAGTTATTTTTCCAAAAGTCAGGGAAGTGCAGAGACCAAATTCTTGTCCCTGGATTCAGCTGGGGAAGCTCATGGGCTCTCCAAGCCAAAGCACAACCAAAGGTTTGGTGCAGGCACACGGGAGTTTGTCTGTTTGTCTGCTCCCAGCCATCCCACGTGGGAGCACTGACACCCTCTGGAAGGAGATGTGCCATGGGAATGCTCCTGGGGAGACAGGACCTCACTGCCCAGCTCATGGCATCACCCAGAGGGAACAGCAGTGACATCTATGACACACCAACCCCAAATACCCAAACTGTGCTCCCAGCCTGGCCAGGGCTCCTCACCCAGCTGTGCCAGAATTCCACACTGGGCTCAGGACCAAGGAACACAAACTGCTCATAACTGCAAATAAACACTGCTGATAAGGGGGGAGAAGCAACCAAAGAGAAATTATTTTACATTAAAAGCCTAAAAAGAAGCAAATGGAAGAATGAAGCCCACAAGAGCTCAGCACAGAGCAGGGATGGGGCTCTGCTCCCACAGGGAGATCAAACCTCACATCAGACACAGGGAGCTGGTCCAACACCACTGAGCAGCTCTGTGCCTCAGTTTCCCCATCTGAAAACAGGGATAATGCTTATTTTCCACCTCTGTGAAGCACTTTTCAAGTAGAATCACCTGCAGATTTTACCTGCAGCAAAGCCCAGGGTGCCCAGGCAGGCCCACATTCAAACACATTTGTCTTCAGCTTTAAACAGCCTAATTAAGGAATTTAAATGGAAGAGAATGGAATGATACTGATGGAATCTCTTCATTTTAAAATCAAAGTATTAGGGGGGAGAAAAAGGAAATTAATCAGAAATAATCCTGTAAAAATGTATTAGTAGCTTCTTTATACCCCTCCCTTTTATATTAAACAGTGAGTGCCAAAATCCACTCTTCTGCCACCAATCCAACAACGCCCACTGACTTGGGGGAAAATGACCAAAGCCCCTCTTCTTCCAAAAAGCCAAAGGTTTGAATCAAACACTGAAATCTGTACAATGAACTAAAGAGCAGGAAATCCTGAGTTACAGGCATTTAAATAAGAAAAATGGGGTTATAACCCACTATGGTTCTTTGCCTTCACAAAAACCACGTGAAAGCTTCAGCCCCATCTCCCATCACTGTGCAAATGGACCCAAAACGAAGTGGGGTTCAATAAAATCTAAGCAAGGAATCAGTTTGGTGCTAAAGGCTGGGAACTGCTGATGGAACAAAGCAGAGCAAACTGCAGCAGGAGGAACGATGCGGGCTGGTTTTAACGCGTGTGCCCGGGCTTCGCGAGAGCCAATTATGCGGATGGTGCATGAGGAGAAGGTTCTGGGTGGATCCAGCCCGGCCGTGCCCCATCCCGGCTCCTGAATCACACCAGGAGCAGCAAGGCCCTGCCCGCTCCGCACCCCCAGCCCGCCGCATCACCAAAG
>NW_005054319.1:189350-191623 GCF_000277835.1 Geospiza fortis | reverse complement strand
GGACCCCGGGTGACGGCGGCGGCGGCGCGACGGGAGCGGCGGTGAGCGGGACCGGGACCGGGAGACAGAGAGAGACAGGGGCAGGGATCAGGAGCAGGGATCAGGATCAGGGATAGGGGCCGGGACCGGGATCCGCACAGGAATTGGGACCAGGACCTGCGGCCTCCCCTCAGCCCGCTAGCCCCGGGTTCCGCTGTGGGGCTGTCGGGCCGGGCCGGCGGCCTCTGCATCACCGGGATCTGACCGGAGCTGTCAGCTCGGAGAAGGAGCGGTGGCCGCGCTTTGCTGAGGAGAAAAACTGACTTATCGTGCGGCACTCACAGAGCTTTTCACGAGCTCCGTAAAACTCATTTTTATCCTTGTAGTGGAAAACGGGAAGAGGGCAGAGAAATCTTAGGAGAAATATATCTGACAGCGGATTTCCTTCCGTTCTTCCCAGTGGTTCTGAGGGAGTGCTGGCAGTTCCCCTCGCCCTTTGGCCCTCTCGTTCCCCAGGCAATGCCCAAAGTGAAGAGGAGCAGGAAGCCTCCCCCGGATGGCTGGGAGCTGATCGAGCCCACGCTGGACGAGCTGGACCAGAAGATGAGAGAAGGTGAGTGGGTGTTCTCAGGGATGCGACCCCAAAACAAGCTCACAAGAGCTGCTTCATGGATACAGGGGAACCTTTTTTGTGTCTGTGCCTCCAGTGGTGCTGCAGGTTGGTCCTGGGCCATGCTGGTCCCTAATTTTGGGGTTATGGAGCACAGAGGTTTGGTTACAGCTGGTTGAGGGATGAAGCTCATGGGTGTGTGGTAGTTCCTGTGGTTGTGAAGCCACCCCCAAACCCAGTGTGGGTCATGTCATCCCATTACCACTGGTTTTATATCCCAAAGGAGCTGTTCCAGGTCAGGTCTCTCTCATTTGAGTCTCCTCCCATTAATCTCAGTCTTATCCCTGCCGTGTATTAAAAGTTATGAACGTTCTTGGAACAGTTCACTGCAAAGTGAGTGAGGGAAGCACTTGGTCACCTGGTGTTTGTGTTCCCTCCCAGCTGAGACAGAGCCACACGAAGGGAAGAGGAAAGTGGAGTCTCTCTGGCCCATCTTCAGGATCCACCACCAGAAAACACGTTACATCTTTGATCTCTTCTACAAGAGGAAAGCAATCAGCAGAGGTGAGGAGGGCAGGGCCAAACTGGAGTGAGCGAGGTGTTCACCTGTGAACTGAACTGGGAGCTGGTGGGATCAGGTTTCTGGGGAAGGAGGATGGAGGGAAGGTCTTGCAGCAACCCAGCTTTACCTGCTGGTTACTACAGCTGGTATCTGCTGATAACTTGTGACTGTCTGCTCCTCCCCAGAGCTCTATGAGTACTGCATCAAGGAGGGCTATGCTGACAAAAACCTGATAGCCAAGTGGAAGAAGCAGGGCTATGAGAACCTCTGCTGCCTGCGCTGCATCCAGACTCGGGACACCAACTTTGGCACCAACTGCATCTGCAGGGTCCCCAAAAGCAAGCTGGAAGTGGTGAGTCTCCAGCTTGTTCCTCTGCCCTGCTGTAGTTGTTCTGACTTCTCCCAGCTCAGGGACAGCAGAGGGGGTAGTGCTGCTCTTCCTGGTCATTTCCTCTGCCTTTGCTGGTAGAATTGGTGTCCAGCTGGTGCTGAAGTTACTGTCAGCTTTGGGATTCATTTAAGGTTGTTAAAAGTATGGGAAGTAACACCAAACTGTGGAAACCCTTCCCACCAAGAGCCATTCCCTGCCTGGAGGTCTGAGCCTGCTGGCCTGGCTGTGCTTGGCTCTAACACCCTCCTCATGTTTGTTTTTCAGGGCAGAATCATTGAGTGCACTCACTGTGGATGCAGAGGCTGCTCTGGGTGAAGCCTTTTGCCATCAAACTTGTTTCTTGAACTTTGAGAGACATCCTCCTCCTCCTCCTCAATGGACTATGAGTGCAATTACAGCCATTTGCTGTGATGGGCTATTTCTGTATTAAATTAAAGCATCAGCATGATCACCTGGATCATGCATAAATGGGGGTGCTTTGGAGAAGGGTTTAGTGTAGCCATTTATTTTAAAATAAAGCTTGCCTTCCTGAGAGACTGCTGTGATCTTCTGGTGAAACATTCCTGTGCCCCTCTTCTCCTGTTGGATGTGTTCTGGGTGCTTGAAGGTTGCTCTGCTCTGGGTTTTTTCTCAGCTAAGTCCATGTAAAAGGCTGTGTGGAAAGGAATTACAGTTCCCAAATGTACAGTCCGAGTTCTTCCCTGACCACGTGCAGATGGAAGCTGCATTTC
>NW_005054319.1:184899-189292 GCF_000277835.1 Geospiza fortis | reverse complement strand
GAGGTCACATGTGAAGTGACAGGACACAGACAAAACCAGCACTGAGCTAAACCCCTGTTAAATCTGATTTTGCTTCTTCCTTGTTTTGCATGGGGTTTGCTAAACTACAGCCCATCTAATCCTCATCAATTGAAGGAAATTCACTGAAAATGTATTTGCTCCTCCTTAAAACAAAAGGAAATATTTTATTATGTAACTATTTCAATAACTGGGGGTTGGGGATACACAAAGCAACTTTGCTACAAGCCAGTTTAAAGAAGCAAGTCATGCATCTTCCTTGTGCTGGAAGAACTTGAAACTTCAGCATCCTGCTCCCTTTTCCTGCACAGCCTCTGCCTCGCTGTCCTGCCCCCCAGGCTTTGCTGTCCTGTACTTGGCCCAGGGGTGGGGGGTCTCCTCTCCAGCCATCACCTTTAACCACCGGTAGTAGTAGCCACGGAAACCATCAATCTTCTCCAGGTATGGGTTTTTGTGCTTATACTGCAAAGAGAAATCCACCAGAACAAGTTTCTGTTAGATGAGAGCTCACTTCAGCACCAGCCTGCAGGAGCTACAAGATCCTACCAAAGAAACAGCGATCAAGTAATCATCAACCAGACCAGACAAACCCAAAGGACACTCAGGCAGACATTAAATCATCATATTTATGATTCCCCTCCCTTGCTGGTGTCCTTTTGAAGCCTTCACAGCCTGCCAGTTGTGGCTCCTTACCCTGTCAAATTTGGGAGGGTAGCGTGCTGCGAACTCCAGCTGCCGGATGATCACTTCATTGGGAGGCACCTGCCTGTTCCTCATGTCCCGCAGGATCTCCGTGAGGTAACTGTAATCCAGCTGCCTCACAGCTGCAGCAATGAGGCTGCTGTAGATGTACTTGTTGGGAGTTATTCCTGACCTCTGGAAAGAACAAATGGTATGGTTGAACAAGTTTATCTGCTGACTAGTGCAGGACTTGCAGAAGGAAGAGGCAGAGAGGCACTTTCGACACAAGGAGCACAGCTCTCATCACAGCACCTGTGAAGCAGCTTGTGCAGTGCCAGCACAAGCTAAGACAGACCACCTGAGCTCCAGCTACTCTGGAGCTGCTCTTTTGGGAAAAGAACAAAACCACTCATCACAAAAACCTCAGCAGGTGTTTTAAAAGCATTAACACTTCACTTTGCCTCTTCCTGCAGCTCAGACCCCAAGCAGCAGAGGAGTTTTCTTTAATTACCTTCAAATCCGAGAGCAGCTGCAGTCCATCCTGCTGGTTGTGGCAGGCAATTGCCAAGTTACAAAATGTGTGGAGGTTAGGTGACAGTCCCCTCTTCACCAGAGCTGGCAGCATGCTCTGCAAGATACAAGTGGTGGCATCACTTCCCAAAAATTCTTACTGTAGCTTTCCAGACAGGGAGCTGGACATGCTAGAACAGAATCCATAAATACTCAGAAATTAACCCAAGCACCACCTTGTGGGAAACGGTGTGAGATCCCAGTTTCTACTGTGGACAAAGAAATGGGTCTCAGCAAAAGAGAAGTCTGAGACAAGGAGGTGGTGATGAGGCTGGTTCTGAGTTTTTTCTCTCACCTTTGCTCCCTCCAGGTCTCCCAGTTTACTTCTCTTCCTCATTAAAGTGTTAAAGAAGGTCACATCTACTTTTACTTTATGATCATCCAGCAATGCCAGCAGGGAGGATTCTGAGGGGCTTTGGGGTTCCACCAGCTCAGCCAGTAATGTGAACGTTTTAATGTTGGGCTCTGCATTGTCCTCTTTCATTTTGTTCAAGAATCCCTCCACATCCCCCATCAGAGCCAGTCTGTGGGATGGTGTGGCCACTGTCCCCAGGGAAACCACGGCTGTGTCAGCCACCCTGGAATCCAACAGGTTGGGCAGGTTGCACAAAGGCAGGTTCTGGCTTGGGTGTGGCTGTTCCTGTTCCATCTCACTCTGAGCTCTCCTCATCAAGGCTCCAGCCGTGCTGTGAGTGACTCTGGGGCTGTCAGGAGCAGCTGGTTTTGCTTCAGCCCCAGCCACATCTTTATTTTGTTGCTGGATCCGTTCCTCAGGCTGCACCGAACTCTCCTGAAATAATTGCTTTTCCATAGCTTCCACATCCAGCTGGACAGCAGCACTCTCTGATCCCTTCTTCCTCTGATTTTTCACCTTCTTCCGCCTGCCAGGTGGCAGCTTTAGCTGAGGTGAGTTCTCAGGGGGGCTGAGCAGGAGCTTAGAGGCCACAGTGGGATCACCAATCCCACAGTCTCTGGCTGCACGCAGCATCAGGTTGTAGGTGTGGCTGTCGGCCTTGATTCCCAGCTTATTCATTTGCTGCCACACCTGAAGAGGGGAAGATGGATATTAAATAACAGGAGCATCTCTAGCAGCCTGTAAGTATATCTGTCAATGGGATCTGTGTGAGAAGGAGTGAATGTACAGCATGACAAGGACAGTGACCTTGAGCTGGAGAGCCCTGTGTGATGATCCAGGGTTATTTACCAATGTATGAGATGTCCTGAGCAAAGTCTGGTTTTCAGAACTTGTGCTAGGAGGAGCTGAACTCCTCCCATTTCACCACCCCACTGCTATTTCCATGTGTTCAGGTGATGAGTTACTATGCAGCAGCACTTTCCCTCCCCTCAGAACATGAGGACAAACCTGCAAGGCAAATCGGAAGCCGTTTTCGCTGTCTTTTATGCAGCTCATGAGGAGGAAGCTGAAGGTCTCAGCTGTGAGGACATGGCCCTTCTGCACAATTTCCTGAAAAGAGCAGAGAGAGCATTAAACTTCCCAGTTACCCTGTGTGGTGAAGTCAAATACCACCTTCATCTTCTGGGGATAGATGTAACAAGTTTTGGACACACCTCAGACAGTTTTAAAGCCAAAGCTGCCTCCTTTTAGGTAATTAAGCTTAGACTTTGGTACCAATACCAATTGTATTTGGTACATACAATTTCACTGTGTGACAATAAAGACCAATTAAACAGAAACACATGACCTGTAATTATCTCTGCTGGAAATGAAATTAAAACCCAATGCACCATGTCAACTTCCAGGAGCTTTAACCACAGCACAGAATAGGTTTAACAGGAGAAAAGCAACCAATTTACCTTGAGTACATCCAAGCACATCCTGAGGTCTGAGCAGAGGGCACAGACCTTCAGCAGGGCGTGGTAGGTGATGAGGTTCAGCTCCTGGTTTTTGCTCTGCAGCTGCTGCCGCAGTTTCAGGGCGCTCTGCAGCCCCGAGTCCTTCCAGGGGGACTCAGCACAGGCATTGAACAGGGCTGTGTAAGTGGCCTCTGTGGGGATTAACCCTCGTTTTTTCATCTGAAGGAAGAGAAGAAGGATTTGAACTGGCTTTTTTGCAAAAGGACCGCTTGAATTTTTAAACTTTTTTTTAAGAGTTTCAGGCTACAAAGGTGCCAACACTAATGCAGAGGCATTTTGGAGACAAAGGAACATGACTGAATGCTTGAAATGCTTTTAGCTTAGAAAATACTTTGAGGGAGAAGTTAAACCTACATCATTGTAGAGCCTGAATGCCTTCTTCACGTAGCCAACCCTGCCACAGCCGCCAATGAGAACAGTGTAATTGCCTTCTTCTGGCTGGACACGATCCTCTTTCAGCATCTGCACCTCAAACAGCTCCAGAGCCTCTGCCAGCTACAAGGATGAGAAAAATCCATGAAGAGGCAGCAAGAGAATCAACTACAACGAATATTAATATATGAACTGTGGGCAGATTGTAGTGCAAGCCCTACAAAGTGTGGGGTTCCTCACAATAAGGCTGGAGAAGGTCTTTGGACCAGGGCATGTGGTAACAGGACAGGGGATGGTTTTAAGCTGACAAAGGAGAGATTTAGGTTAGATATTGGGAAGAAATTCTTTACTGTGAAGGAAGTGAGGCATTGGCACAGGTTGCCCAAAGAAGCTGTGGCTGCCCCTGGACCCCTGGAAGTGTCCAAGGCCAGGTTGGATGGGCTTGGAGCAAGCTGGGACAGTGGAAGGTGTCCCTGCCCATGGCAGGGGGTGGAACTGGATGGGCTTTATTATGATCCTATAGGAAATTCTTATCTTAATTCTTTCTGTAAAGATACCAACTGATAGAGACCTGGTCAGAGCTGCATCTTTCATCAGTGCTATTAAAAACAAGAGAAGAGCTGGGCTCAAACCTTGTCCTCTTTGATGAGGGCCTTGCACCGTAGGAAGTACCAGTATGGAGTGTTCTTAGGACCACGTCGAGGTTTTCTTTCTGGTTCTTCTTCTCCTTCTTCTTGAAGCTTTAAATCCCGAAAGTGCGCTGTGGTTTTGTGGTAATATTTCCTAGAGGAAAATTTATCAGTCAGAGTCCCGAACTCCACACCTTCATCATCATCATCGTCATCCTTCTGCTCCTCGGCAGCTCCAGCGGAGCTGC
>NW_005054319.1:145397-184364 GCF_000277835.1 Geospiza fortis | reverse complement strand
CATCCCGCCCCTACCTTCCCGTTGCCGGCGGCCCCCAGCTGCCACCATGCAAGAGCTCATCGCCAGCGTGGATCACATCACGTTCGACCTGGAGCTGGCCGTGGAGCAGCAGCTGGGGGCACAGCCGCTCCCCTTCCCTGGCATGGACAGTGCGTGTGGGCTCTCTGCTCCGCGGGGGGCTCGGGCCGGGCCGTGGAGCAGGGTGGGCAGGGCAGGGCAGGGCAGGGCTGGGCTGCCTGGGAGGTTTGCAGGGATCTGAGCGTCTTCCTCAGGTCTTACCCGTAGATCTACCCAACTTCTGCTTTCCCCATGAAGTTTCTGTCATAACCCAGATGTTTGTCTTTTCTATTTAGTGAAATTTGTAGTTACTGCTAGCCAGGCTGGAAAATTAAAGTTGAGATGTTACTGTAAATAAACATCACTCTCCTGCACAATAGTTTATATTTCCTTTTTCATTCCCTTTTGGTCGATGAGGTGTTTTGATGGGGAGAGTCATCAGCTTTAGGTTTATCCATGGCTGACTCTCTAAATCTCCTTCAGTCTGACACAGACTCAGGAGACTCACAGTTTGCTGAATTTTTCTGGCAGGGCTACTAAACTTGTGTTTAACTCCCTTGAATGATCCTCTTTGTCAGGATCTGCAAGGAATAACATGCGAATGGTTGTTTCAGGCACTTCTGGTAAAGAAATACAAGACTTTTAATACCATGATTACAAATACAGGGTTCAGGAGTTGGACTTTGACGATCCCTCTGGGTCCCATCCAGCTCCGGGTATTCTGTGATATGACTGACTTAACAGCAGAGGAAAACCCAGAACTTAAATAGCTGAAAAGCAAAACAAGCACCTCCAAATCTCTGCAAACTCCCCTTGCAGTCCCTCAAAAAGAAAACAGATATTTTTATGTGCCAGGCTTTCACAAGGAACTCCCACAGGAAAGTCAATTCCCCAAACCAAAGTGTTGCTTTTTTCTTGATGTTGGAGATCAGATTTTCTTTCTAGGGCAGGAAATGTTTTGAAGGTTGCCATGAAGCTTTGATAAAATAGATAATGTTTCCTTGTTCTCTCCACAGAATCGGGCGCAGCTGTCTGTGAGTTTTTTTTAAAGGCGGCATGTGGAAAAGGCAAGTTATTCTTGTGTGGAGTATTGGAAAAGGCAGTTGTTCTCACAGGACTGGAGGGGTGAAAACAGATTTTCCAGCACTGGATTATAGTGCTCTTGTTTTGTAAAGCTGAGGGGATAACCTAGATAGAGGAGAAAACTGAAGGATGTTGGAATATCTGCAGCAATTGGGAAATAATCGTATTTTTTAAGGGAGCTGGGAATAAATAAACAAAGCTATTGTTAAAGGAAGGTTTGAACTCACCATAAACAGTCTTTGCTGTGGATCTGCCTCTTAGTTGCTGTGGTTTGTAGTTTCCAGGATTAAGAGCTGGAGACTTTGTTGTGAAGCTCCTTAGAGGGTATCACAAGGCTGTTTTGGAACTCCCTGGTTTTGCTGTTATCACTTAAGGCTAAAATCATAGGTGATGTCTTCTGAAACTCCTCTTGCAGAGGGGTTGCTGTTGCTCTGTGTGACACACTTTGATTGTTCTTTTTTCCCTTCTCCCACCCTTCCACAGGAGGCATGTGCCCATTCAGACACATCAGTGGGGAAAAGACAGTTGTTTGTAAACACTGGCTACGAGGACTGTGCAAAAAGGGAGACCAGTGCGAGTTCCTGCACGAGTATGACATGACCAAGATGCCTGAGTGTTACTTCTACTCCAAATTTGGTAAGTAGCTCCTGCAGGTGTGGGAGTCTGAAGAAGATCCCTCCTCCTCATGGCATTACATTCTTCTGTGTCTGATGTTGGACTGACATTTTTCCAGATCTGCTTCACCTTATTATCCATCTAAATTTGTGATGTATTCTAAATGTCTTCACTTGACTGCTTGTCCCTTGCAGGAAGAGGGGGGAACCTGCTGGTTTTACTGCTTTTTTTGCCTTAAGTTCTTTTTTTTTGGGTATGAGATGAGTAGGCTGAGCAGCTGGTCTTTGCATGACTCTGATTTTGGGGAGCTGATGAGCAGTAGAGGGCATGGGTGTGCAAAACTTTTGTGCACTTGCTTTCCAGCTCTGGAGATCTGGACATAATGAGGCAACTTGATGCCAGAAACTTAGAGTCTTGTAGGTTTCCTTGGATTGAGGTTAGTGTGCAATTTGTAGTTTCTCCACACTTCTGGTGCACTAAATGTTTGGGTTTTGTTACTATGACTGCTCTTCCAAATTTAGTTCCCCCATTGTTTTTAAAAACATAAATCATCCAGTCTGGTAGAACTTGGCTGACCAGGGATGAGTCCTTGGAGCTCTTCATGGAGGTTAATGCAGGCAGTGAGACTGTTATGCCTGAACTTAAAACTGTTGGTAACAGCTCTGTGGGAGCTACATGATCCAGGTAATGTTTTGAGAGTCATTTTGATCTCAGCCCTGCACAATTGACTGAGAAGTGTGTTTGCCTTTGGTACAGGGGAATGCAGTAACAAGGAATGTCCATTCTTGCACATTGACCCGGAGTCGAAGATCAAAGACTGTCCCTGGTATGACAGAGGCTTCTGCAAACACGGTATGTGCCTCCCACACTTTCTGTTCCTGTGCCTGCAGATCAAGGGGGAGTGTTGCTGTTCCATCTTGGCGTGATCTGCTGGGATGTGGATGTATGGAATGTGAACTGCTGAGCTTTGTGTTGTTGCAGGTCCCCTGTGCAGACATCGGCACACTCGGAGAGTCATTTGTGTGAATTACCTGGTAGGATTCTGTCCAGAGGGCCCTGCCTGTAAATTCATGCAGTGAGTATGCTCCAGGCCTGCCCTGCAGCCTTGTGTTTCCTTTGTGGTCTGGTTCATGTCAAATGAGGGTGCTCCCGTGCTTCCCAATGGTTTGGAGATTTGCCAGTGTTTAGTTGGGCCAAATTTTTACTGATTTGAGGATTGAAAAATATTTACAAGAGCATGTAGTGACAGAGCAAGGGGAAATGGTTTCAAACTGAAAGTGAGTAGGTTTAGATTAGGGATTAGAAAAAAATTCTTCCCTGTGAGGGTGGGGAAGCCCTGGCACAGGTTGCTCAGAGAAGCTGTGGCTGCCCCATCCCTGGAAGTGTCCAAGGTCAGGTTGGATGGAGCTTGGAGCGACCTGGGATAGTTCAAAGTGTTCCTGCCTGTGGCAGGGTGGTTGGAACTGTATGAGCTGTGAATCCCTTCCAACCCAAACCAGTCTATGATATGGAGCAGGGCCTCTCCAGGGAGTTCCCAGTAAGTGATTAGGAGCATGGTGATTAGGTGCCATCAGTGCAGTGGAATCACATGGATTTATATTCCAGAAGGCAGAGGGATATGCAACACATATGTAAAGAGAAGTGGGGAGGGGGAGGTCTGTTTCCTGTGAGCCAGATTTAACTGGCTGAATGTTTTGTTGTTTGGAGATACTTGACTGAGCTGATGATAAAATGTTGGCATATGATTTGAGAATCAATTTTCTTGTTTCCATCTAAACCAGCCCTCGGTTTGAACTGCCAATGGGAACCACAGAGCAACCACCACTGCCTCAGCCAACACAAACACAGCAAAAGGTACCCAGATTCCCTGCCTCCCCACACAGCCACCCTCAAACCTCTCCCACAGTGCTTTAAAATAGAACAGGTTGTCAAGTGGTCAAAATTGGGCACCCAGGCTCTTGGGTTTGGAAGGGAGAATTAAACAGTGAGCAACCCTGAGTGCCACTGTAGTGATGAAACCCCACAATTGTTCCAGCTTCACATGGAGATCATGTCACAGAACACTCCCACGCCACACAGAAACACATCAGATGTGGTTGTGCAGCAGTCTGCCAGGTTTTGTAATCAGGGTGACATCCCTCCATGATGGCAATGATATTTTAGCAGCCTAAACCTACTCTCCAAATCTGCTTTCCAGAGAAAAACAGCATCACTGGGCTTTGTGAGGCTCAGTGCTTGATTTCTTCTTTCTGGTGCTCCAGCTGGCAGAGCACCCACACACAGATTTGGAGGAAAATTGATCATTTGACATATGGGGTGCTCTTTTCCCTTCTTAACAAAACAAAAACCACAAAGATCTTTATCCTTGATGCACTTAACGAGTCAGAACTCTTCTCCTACCCAACAGAGGACACCCCAAGTCATTGGAGTCATGCAATCTCAAAATAACAACAGTGGGAACAGAGGACCCAGGCCGTTGGAGCAGGTCACCTGCTACAAGGTAATGCAGAGGGGAGGGCTCAGGAGGGAAGGCAAAAAGGCTTTTTCACAGTGTAAAAAGGTCCTTGAATTCTGAGCTCTGCTCAGCAGACACTGTGTGGTGCCTGGATACAGCTGTGGGAATTGGCCTTGAGTTCTGAGGTCGCTGCCTTGCTGTGACAATGACAAATTCTCTAAGACTTTGCTGTCTGCTAATAAACAGGAAAACCCTGCCCCGAAGACTGAAAGGAGACTGCTAAGCTGCGCATTTCAAAATAAGAGTTAATAGAAATTTTTGGTCCCACAAACTGATTTGCTTACACTGGTGGGTGTAGATTCTCTTCTCCTGGAAGGTCATTGAAAGTAACAAATTAGGTTTGCAAAGCCTGCTCAGTGTTTGAGCTGTAAATGCATCCTGTGGTGTCAAACCAAGGAATGAGTTGTTCACCTTGGTTGCTCATTGAGGAGCACCAGGAAAATTTGGACACAAATTTCCATCTCCTTATTTTTCCACAAAAGCCACAGTCACTAGAAAAGGACAAAGAATCTTCCTGTTCCTTTAGCTCTGACAGTTACAACATCTTGCATGTCCACTCTGAGCCTTAGGTGCTTGTTTGGGTGAAAGTCACTGTGATTGGACAGGGATATCAAATAGCTGAATCCATTTCACTGAAAACCTTTAATAACTGCCTCTTCTATCTGCAAGTAAATTACAGATCTGGAGAAGGCAGTTGCACCAGATACTGGCATTTCTCTGTGTTTGAGTAGCTTCAAGATGCAAAGTCACGAATCTGTGACTTTCTCAAGTTCAGAGGTGCTTTTCTTTGTTTATTCATGAAGATCAGGAGAGCCCCCATGGATATGGTGCATATCACTTGGAGTAGTTTGAGAAGCCTCAAATGTTGAAATCCTCCTTGTGTGCTGAGAGTTCTCTCCTTGGAAATGCCTGAGAATAACATGGCATCAGGTTACTCCCAGCATAGAAGCAGTTTTTGCTCCAAGGCGTGGTAGCAGCCCATAAATCCTGTCCCTCCTGACACCCTGTTTCACTGCACCTGCTAAATGCTGCATCTTCCACGTGTGGAAAAGCTTCCAAATGGGAGCACTTGCTGGGTGCCTTAATAAAGGCAGCTAGGAGGAAAGAGCTGTATTTCTGCAATAATTCCTGTCTCTTTCTGTTTCAGTGTGGTGAAAAAGGTCATTATGCCAACAGATGCACCAAAGGACACCTGGCCTTTCTCAGTGGACAGTGAAGGAGCAGCAGGAAGGTGCAAGGGAGCTGTTACCACTGAGGAAAGGTTTCTGCCTAGCACAATGTCTGCAGCTATTAATCAGGTTGTTTTTTTAATGCCATTACTGAAAGAACTGGTCAGAGGCTGGCTGCTGCTAAGCAACGTTTTTGTAATTGTTCCCAACTTTTTTTAAGTTTTAACCTTTTTAAAATCAATTTTGGCCTCCGCCTGTGTTCATTGAGCCCTTATGAAAGGTAGATCTAAAAGCCAGTAGATAAACCAAGCCCTTACTGGTGCAGCACTCCACATAAACACATCTTAGGCCAGTGTTTCTTTAAAGTATTTTCCTTCTGCCACTTCTCTTTGGAGAATCTGCAGCGTTTCAGCCCTCCCTGTGGAAGCAGGAAGACTGACTGGGAAAACTTAACACTTGCAATGCCTTGTCCTCAGTGAGGAAGCAGGGATTCTGCTGTCCTGTAGCTCTTCAAAAGCCAAGTCCTGTCTCCAGGTCAGCCTGGTGAGCTTGTCCTGGTGGCTGACGGGACCCCTCACGTACATCAGGCAGTAAAACCTGTGTCCACTCACTTTGTTTCTGTGCTTCTTGCTGTACTGAAGGTTAGAAATCAATCTTCTGGGAGAGAACTGATCAGGGGGAGAATAAATTGGCATCTCGCTGGTTAGCCAGACAATAAGGAACAATGATTATAGGAAAGCAGCAGCTGTGCTCAGTTCCCACTTGCAGAAAGGAGGGACAAGAACATGGCTTGGAGTAGGAATAGAAGAGCCTTGTCTCAGCCCCTGTCATCCAGCTCACACTGAGCAGGTATTCCCACACTAGAGAGCAGGAAGTGGAGCTGTTTATTCTTACGGAACACTGCTTTTAAAGTGTTGGTAGAGATTCCTTCTAAAAGCATTTTTTTTTTCAACACAAACCCCGTTTATTTTGAGATGACTATTTCAAAAGGGCCAATGACAAAATGTGAATTAAAAGAAAAAAAATACCCACAATGTGAGCCTTATTGATTCTACCCCATCTCTTCATTTGCTGCCTGCCTTTATACTTTGTTTTTATTGAAATGTACTGATGGCAAAAGCTGGCTGTGAATTTATTTTTCTTGAAGAACAAGGTAAATGTGGCTGGATTAAGAGAAGTGACCAGAGCCTGTGTTGGTGTCAATGACTGCAGTTATTTCACTGTGGAAGTTTCAAGTCTGAAGTCACAGACCATCAGACACTTTGATAACACTCTGTGCCCCCCCTCAGACTGAGCTGTGATCTGTTTGTAACTGGGCATGTGGAAAAGGAGCTAAAACACTCCAGTGTCTGATCACCTTCCCCATCCAGTTTAGGAGCTTTTGGGCTTCAGTACCAGTTTTCCAACACTGAAAGCCTTCCTGTAACCACTGAAGCTCTTGGGGGATTGTTCATGTCCCTCAAGAAGTGATTTTCACCCTCCCTGCTGTTCAGACAAGGATGGTTCAGGTGGGCAGCAGTGCCCAGCTCCAGGTGCTGGTGTGATTTTGGGGCATGAGGAAGCTCAGCCCTGGGGCCACATCCACAGATGCTCCTTTGAGCTGCATTTAAGAAGGAAAGTTTTCCTTTTCTTTATTTTGACAGATTAAAAGTCTGAAGCTTATTCTCACTCAGAATGACCTCCCAGTTTTGGCAGTGGAAGTTCTGATGGCAATTTTGGGTTACCTGAGGCAGTGACATGAGGAGAGCTGCAGCCCTGTCTCATCTCAGTGCTCTGCAATGATGGAAAACTGCCCAAAACACCTCCAGCCCTTGGTGACAGCCTGACTGAGAACCAGAACCACCCACAGGGCACACAAAGCTCAGATATTCTTTCAAATCAAAACACAACCTCTCAGCCCTTGTCCAGCCTGTCCTTAATGGCCAATTAGGGGAGAAGCAATCCCATGCTATCACTTTTATCAAACAGGAATCAGTTGCTAACAGTTCCCCCAGTTCATAATACAACCCAAGGAGCAGCTGCTTTCCCTCTGAAC
This sequence comes from Geospiza fortis, assembly GCF_000277835.1. Taxonomy (NCBI): domain Eukaryota; kingdom Metazoa; phylum Chordata; class Aves; order Passeriformes; family Thraupidae; genus Geospiza; species Geospiza fortis. The sequence continues at coordinate 176,890 of NW_005054319.1, read as the reverse complement.
TTACCCTGAGGAGTGAAACTCTCAGAAGACAAATTTATTTGCACAGTACAATTAACAATTCAATTAGGAGCATGTCAGCTCAGGAAATGTAAAGTGTATGCACTTTATTATTGGTCACAAGAGTACAGGTTTAATATCCATAGTTCTGATGTCTTCTGTCAGGGTAGCTGTGCCAGGAGCTGCACCTTCACCTTCTGAGGGTGTTTCAGTGGTATTTCCTCCTGCGGTCGTGCTCTGCAACAAAGCACAGCAAGTTAATTCTGCTGAACTCACCAGAAAAAAAAACCCACCACACCGGAAACTACAGGCAAGAAAGCATTCTGAAAAAACTCTGAGCATTTATTTTCTAGGTGCTGTCAGGTCAGACAGGCACCAAGGTCTAAACTTTCTTCATTGCCAAGAAAATACTCAGCATTCAAGTTTTCTACCGCTATAAGAAATTTGTTTCCAAAAATCTTTCATATTATTTCTAAAAGCAGCAGCAGGTGATTGTTTTTATCCCCCAGGCAACCTTCCAAGCTGCCCTGCACACACTCAGCCATGGTTTTTACTTACTGATGTGACTGTAGCTCCACATGTAGCTGAGGATGACATACCCAGCCAGCAGCATGGAGAGACCCCCGAGGCCCCCCTTCCTCACGTTGATGTATTTGTTGTAGTATCTCTCGTGCCCTGTGGAGGAGGAAAATGTTTCAGAGCAGCCAGATGAGTTGTGTGTTACCCTGTGAGACAAAGAAGCAGCCTGGATTCACAAAACTTCAGGAAATTGGTTCTAATGAAACATCTGAAGGTCTTAGAAGCAAGTCTGAGAGGAGGCAACCTGTGTGTTGGTTAAGCAAGGTGATCCCAAGTTAACAGTCCTAAGCCTTAAAAAAAAAACAACCACAAAAGGGAAAAAAACCCATTTTCCCATTTTTCCCCTAAATATTATTGTGGCTGCTTTGGAATTACCTAACTCTCCCATACATTATATACATGCACACATGTATTATCAAAGGCAGACACTTGCATTTCACATTTTGTGTTTAAATCTACCTGAATGACATTTGTATCTACAGCAAATGACACTGGTCCCAAGTGATCCATAACGGCTCTGTCTCCTCTTTTACCATCTCTAGGGATCAACTGTCTTTTAATCCTTTTTTGTTTATTTGTGATGCTGTGAAACCCCAAGATTTCCAGACAACGGGTTCAGGACTAAGGGCATCCCATTTCCCCTTTATACAAAAAGGAACACTGAGAATAAACATCCAGTGCATAAAGCCCACACGAGAAATAAATTTACAGATGGAAAAACGAGATGTTACAGGAGGAACTGCTCTGGGAAGGCAAAACTGGCCATGGAGTAGCCCCTGTGCTGCCAGACACCCTCCCCTCAGGCAACATCCACTCCGGCAGGCAGGGTTTCTTGTGTGCTATTATCCCTGGCTCCCTCAGGAGAAGGAATGAGGGTCCCGCACCCTCCGGGTCTCCCCCGCAGCCCCCTCACCTCTCCGAATGGCCCCCAAGATGCCGCCGGGGGTGAAGTCCCTCATGGCCAGCCAGCTGCCCAGCTGGCCCAGCTTCACGTCCATCAGCTTGGTGTCCTTGAGGAGAACTGCGGCAGGGAGAGGGAGAGAGCCCGGTCAGCGCGGGGCTGAGGGAGGGAAGGAGGGGAACGCCGCGGTCACCTTGATCCCCCCGCACTCACCCGGCTTCGCCATCTTGGTGTGCCCGGAAGGGACGCGCGCGGGGGCTCATGGGAGGAGGGAAGGGCGGGAACGCGGCCGGCGGGCGGGACGGGGCCGCCGCCATGTGTCACGGCGCCATGTTGGGTGTGTCACGGCCCCCTCGGGAGGGACCATGGCGGTCCCGGTGCCGCTGTGTACCCGTCCAGCCTGTCCTAGGGACAGGACAAGGAGTAACGGGTACTAATTGGAAGTGGGGGAAATTTTGATTAGATATACAGAAAAATTTCCTCCCTGTGAGGGTGGTGAAGCCCTGGCACAGGTTGTACAGAGAAGCTCTGGCTGCCCCTGGACCCCTGGAAGTGTCCAAGGCCAGGTTGGACAGGGATTGGAGCAACGTGATCTACTGGAAAGTGTCCCTGGCCATGCCAGAGGGTTGGAACTGGATGGTCTTTAAGGTCCTCCCAATCCCTTAGCATTCCATGATTCTGTGATCTCCTCTCTGGGGGCCAATTCCCCAGTGGGGGCTGCACACTCTGCCCCAGGTGCCACAGGCACTGCCAGCCTGGCAGAGGGCTGGGGCACCTGAGGGATTTTCCCTTTATTTCTAGTCCAGCAGGTCCCTTCATCAGCTGTGCTCTTCCTCAGGGGATGGTAAACAACTCCTGATCATGTCCCTCAATCCCCCAGGGCAGCGCCTCGCACCGTCCCACGTTACGGGGTGTCAGGTGCCCTCCTTGCAGTGCTTCAGATTGTGAGGAAATATAGAAAAATTCACAAGTTGTCATCAGCATCTTCACACGTCTCCATCAGCAATCTTGTCGATGTCCCACAAATGAACCTTTTCTAGTGTGTTCTTAAGTTACAGCTCTAACACAGTAAATATGTGCTCACAGACAGCATATACTGCAACATACATTGAAATTGTCACTTATTGTACTGTAAGAAGTTCTTCAGTGCCCACTGAGGACTTTTCCCTATGGGAATACGCTGTGTTCTGCTCCAGGTCCTCTGCAAGGGTGTCAAAGGCAAAAGGAGAGGCTGGGTTGGGGTATACGGTGTAAATAAACCCATATAACTAGAGTGGTGGAGCAGTTAATGTGCAGATAAAAATAAATTTTACCTTTCTGAAACAGGAATTGCAGAATATCCCGAGTTTTAAGGGACCCACAAGGATCACAGTCGAACTGCTGGCCCTGCATGGAGCAGCCTGTGCAGCCCTGACAGTGGCTGTGACCATTTCTTGGGGAGCCTGGTCAGTGCCCCACTCCCCTCTGGGAGAAGAACCTTTTACTGATATTCCCCCTGACATTCCAGCCATTCCCAGAGAGCAGAGATTGGAGCTGGCCCTGCGCTGCCCCTCGGGAGGAGCTGCAGCCCTGATGAATCTCCCCTCAGTCTCCTCCAGCTGAACAAACCAAGTCACCTCAACCATTCCTTGTTTTGCTTCTCCCCTCGACCTTTCCCCATCTCTGTATCCCTCCTTTTAATTGCTTTATATCTTGTGTTGTGGTGCCCAAAACTGCACGCGTAACTTGAGGTGAGACTGCACCAGCTCAGAGCAAAACGGGAAAGAGCCACCGAGATTTACTTTGTTTTTCCCCAGAGCCTTGCTGGGGGTTTTGGGCACACCTGCAGCCCTGGGCGGTGGCACCAGGTGTGACTCCAGCAGGTGTCACTCGCAGGCAGCGGCTGCAGCTGATAGTCCCCGTGTAGTGACCTCTAGAGGCTTCAAATCCTCCCGTGCAGGTTCATGGCAGTGTCAGGGTTTGTTGTTGTTTATTGTGCTGGAGCTGAAAAGCAGAGCGCTGCAGCGGTAAACAGGGAGCAGCCGTTCCCCCGCTGCCCCTGACAGGTCAAACAGCACCCCGGGATTCCGGGATATGAAATCTCCATCCCACAGAGGACTGGTGGAGCGGATCAGAGATGAAAACTAAATTAAGGACGCTGAAAGGAGCCCACAGGGCTCCCACATAAACACTAATCTCTGCAGCTTTTACTTCTCAGCTCACAGAGTCTTTTTCCATACTCCTCCCTCCTGCCACTGCAGGATTCTTGGAGTCTGCAGGGTTGTGTTACCTGGTATTAAATGAGCTGAGGGACTTGTGCTGTCTGAAGACACATGGAACTGTGTCACACATCAGAGGCTGGTATCCATGTCTAGCTTCACTTTCTATTTTACCAAAATTAATTTATTTATATTGAGTACTTCTATAGCATAGCATAAATAACAAAACATCACATAATTAAAAAAAAAAAAGGCAGAAGGAATACATTGCTTGCTGCTTGATTTTTAATTTTTTTTTCTTACTATCAGAAAGTAAGATTAGGAATGTATAGTGTGTCTGATCACCTGAAGAAAGGGTTCCAAATTTAGACCCTGCTAAATGAGTTTAAAATCCTCTTATGAAATTATCCTTTATTTTATTATTGGACTTTACCGGTAACTGTCGTTTTATGGCTGAAGTGTCCCCTGATGAACTACTATGTGCCCTTTTTACAGTACTTGCAGAAAATCATGCTCCAAACTTGCTTCCCTCATTCTTGCAAGGCAACCTATTGTTTTAAATAGGATTACTCATGCAAGGCAGATTAATTCACCTACAGGAAGAAAGCCAGTGGCGGGGGCCTCGTTTTAAGGAGTTCCCTGCAGAGTAGAAGAGCACATAAAACTGCTCAAACTGCTTATTGCAAGATCTGGGGAAATTTGGATTGTTAGGGTAAGAATGGACATCCTTAATGAGGATCCATCTCCAATGCAATTAGAGGCAGCAGTGACTCAAGCCATGGCTTGAGCTGCCCATGCTGGCAGGGTGAGAGGAACAGAGCTGTTCTCTTTATGCCACCTTAACCTGACCCAGCAGGAAGAGTGGAATGGTACAGATGTGCAGGAGGTTTTGCTGCACATTTCCTGCTTTTGACCTGTGCTGCTGGCCAAAACTCAGGGTCTTGTTGGTGGATCCAGATGGGAGGATCTGTGACAAAGAAAGATGTTTCTGACATGTTTCTGTTTGCTTACAAGAATTCTCGTGGCCCTTTTTTCCTGACCACAGAAGAATTCACACACTGAGAACCAGTTGCCTTGCTTGGAGCTCCACACCTGCTTCAGGCAGCAATGTGACCCCAAATCCTTGTATTCAGTCCAGGTCTTATATCAATGATTGTTCAGGCTCTTTGAAGTTTCCGTTCTCTGCTTGTTTCCATACTCTGTCTCTCTGTCTCTTCCTCCACCTGAACTGTAGCATCCACACATAACCTTCTTTCCTTTTAATATCCTGCTCCAAACTGTCCTCCCAGAGCCTTCAGGTTCTTGAGCAATCTTGTATTGTGGGTGGCAATAGACTTAATGTCTCCTTCAGCTACCTTAAATAAAGGAATGCAGTTAAACCTACCAATTTCAAGAAGGTTTAACCCAACCTCTAAAAATAAAAGCCTAATGGAGTGTTGCCCTGAGGTTTTCATCTTAGTGAAGACCTCTCTAGAAAATGCTGTGAAGTTTGTACATAATGGCATAGAAATAATAGAAGTAGAAATAAAAATAGAAATAAATTCAAAAAACACGGAGCATTTTGCAAAAGACGTCAATGGATACAAAAGAGATTTCCTTTCTCCACTAACAAGGGTAACACATAATATTGCAGCTTTTAGTCTAAAGATTCAGATGTGGCCCAAAAAGTTAAGTCACACTTCATCTCAGTTGCTGAAAAGGAGAAGTAAAAAGCAGAACAGCCTCCCTCGAAGGTTGGGATCATGTTTTCTGTTCCATGTGCCACCCTTTGAAGACTCAGGGTCTCACCTGGGTGGTCAGTGGTCCTATAGGAATACACAGACACAGCATCTGCAGGTGTGTGAGGTAGCACAGAGTGGCCTTCAGAAGGTCAAGAAACGAGGATTTACCTAAATGATCCCGTGCCCACTGAAACTGATGACAAAGCACCCAGTGCTTTTAATAAAGGATCAAACCTTCAGTGGTTTGTGGACCAGATACGGTTCTGAAACATGTGGTTTGGCACAGGAAGCCTCTTGGCTCCAAAGCACTCATTTCAATCTGATGAATTCCCACCAGCACAGGTTAAGGAGCTGCAGCCATCAAGGAGAAAGAGAAATCACAGGCTACCAGCTCTTGCAGAAGCTCAACAGAGAGATGCACATTCTATCAGCCAGTAATTTGGAGAAAAGTTATGGCCCCAGGTTGCTTCATCCAGTCAGTTATTTTTTAATTGCATGAACAGTCTGGTGTGGTGAGAGCAGAGCAGCTGCTGGGATTTCAGCATCATTCATCTAAAACTGTGCTTGCAGTGGAAACCAGACTCCAGCATTGAATAGGATAAGAAAAGGGTGTGGAGTTTGAAATCTCTTCCATGGCCAGACCTCCTCAGGAAAATGGTGAATTGCCTTGCAGAGATAATAATACCTAGGGATTGACATGGCAAAAGCAGTTGAGAGAATGAACCTGTGATTGCAAGCAGATTGCTTGCTCTGTGTTATTATAGAGCCATTTTCCTTCATCAACCTCAAAACACTTTGCACAGGAGATCACTTACCAATGATTAATAGTTTAGCATGTACATAGTTCTTTTCTCCTTCACAGCACTTGAGTGTTGATGCATCTTCATGCTCCTGTGATAAAATGTGTACATTAATGTTATGATCATCTTTTCAAGTGGTGAAATTTGAGCCCTGGGTTTAGGAGTGGGGAGGGGGAATTCCTCCCTCCTCCTTTGGTCCTGTCTTGCTGGCCTTTGCTTGTATCTGGTGTCAGTTGCAAAAGTATCTTATTTTATAAGTCTTTGATCAGCCTGGTGGTTAGCTAAATATATACCTGTGGGGAGATAATTACATGCTATCAGTAGTAAAGTGTACTAAAATAATGTACGTTAATTAAAACACTTGCAAAACCAAAGCAGGAATTTTCACAGTGATAAATCTGCTGCAGCAACAGCTGTATCTGAGGCTGCTTCCCAGAGACGAACATGAAAATAGAACCAGGGACCAGTAAAACCCAGTTTCTTCATGCTAAAAAGAGGAAAGATATGTACCCACTGGGAATGGCACAGTGATATCAGTCCAGAAGGGCAGGGTGATCTGCCTTCATTAGTGGGAGAAGATTGGTGTGATAAATTCCATCTTATCCATGTGTCTGTTTGGCTAAGTGTGAGTGGGCCAGCAGGGGGGATGTACAAATGGGCCTCATATTATCAGGGGAGGATTTGGAGACTAATTAAATGATGTGACAGAGGTTTAAAATAAATCACCTTGTTACCATCTTTGAATCCATTGTCAGTTCCTCCAGCACAATCCTTGTAGTTCTCTCTTCCCACATTTATGTCTGATGAAAATAAATGTGGAATTTGTCTCTCTGACCATCCCAGCTGAAGCAGCCAATGGCTGTTCTCTCTCTCCTACCTTGTTTTTTGGAAGAAGCTCAGTTGCTGACATTGAGCCTCACTCAGACCAAAGACACTGGTGGCTTTGGGACATTATTGCCTCCAAAGCCCTGTGGCACCTATTGATGTTGTTTCCTGCAGATCCCAGACCACAGCCAGTCTCAACCCAGCACATCTTCCCACTGAGAACTGGAAGGGTTTGTATCCCAGGGTTAGGCAAAGGCTCTTTCTCTAATCCATACATGCAGTTGCCATTGGATTCACGGCTGTGTTGATCACTGGTGAATGAGTTGGTGCTGCTCCATCTATCCCCCTCCATGTGTTTGTTTGCATCATTCTCTCCTGGCACATATCCCTGTGGTATTGTTGCCATACTTTCTCACAAAATTGATCCTTTGCATTCCCTCCCCAGACTGCACCAGATCAAATTCTACCTTTTTTCTAGGTAGTGAAAGTGGCATAACAGATCTGTCCAATCAGGCTTGCCCCATGGCCATGTTATCCTATATGCTCCTAAAGGCAGGGTGAGAGGGAGATTCCTCTCTAAAGATCAGCTAAGAGTCGGGTGGGATTTCAGCCATGAGACACTGACATTCAAGCAGGGCACACGGGCACCCCCCTTCCCTCTGCTCTGCAGTGTGGACTGGGAGGGATCACAGGGGACCAGGATGGGAGAGCCAAGCAGCAGCAGGAAGCATTTAAATGTATTTCATTTCAGGGTGACCTTTAACAGGTGTGGATTTACGGATGGGGAGGGGAGAGGGAAGTAAGCGAGGGATTAAAGGGACTTTACTCTCCCTCCACTTTAAGCACTAGCTTGCACAACATTCCAGGACTGTGAGATGCAATTTGTAGCTGTGTGGCTTTATATCTTCTGCCTCCTGGGTTCCAGGCAGGGTCGTGGGTGCCCCTGGGCTTCACAACTGCTTGGGATTCAGTGAAAGGCATTGTGCTACTGGGTGCCTCAGATACAAACCTGGGGAGAGAGGTGGGGCTGAAAAATCCCTCTCTTCTCTGCAAGAACTGGCATTTAACCTTTCGTGGAAGTGCACAATTCATGCAAACACAAGGTGTGGGATATATTCCCTGGGTGACTTTGCCTGGAGATGTTCTCTTCTTGATCCAGTGCTGCTGTGTACTGTTGAAAAGCTGCTTTCCTCTAACCCAGCACCTGCTGCAGTTCAGTGATGGATTAAAGCAGCTCTCCATTTTCCTTATCCCTCTCTGGGGGGAGTTGTAAAGTTTAATTAATTACACTTTGTAAAACATGATGAGATTCTTGGATGATAAATGCTACACAAATGTAGAGTATTTTTTAATGAGCGCTGTATGACGGCTGCAACAAAACGCTTGTTTAATGAAACTGATCTGAGCTGCAAAAAAAATCCTCATCCTGCTGCTATCCAACAGGAATCAAGTACTCTGTCTTTCATGGGCTATTGGTTTTGAGGATCCCAAGACATTTTTCAAAACTTTAGCAAAATAAAAAGGCAAGGAGCGTATTTGTGTCTCTATATTTTACAGATCTTTCCCTTTTTATGTGCAGTTATATAACAAACCACTTGGCAACAGGGAAGGGAAGGATCAGAATGGTGTGGCTGGATGTCATGACTGTGTGACAGGGAGTGTGTACCTGCTGCAGTATCACTGGGCCACATCAGGTACCACACTTCTGGCACTGTATGTTTTGTGTTTTAGATGTTTTCCAGTCGTAGTCATGTGAAATCATCCAGGCTGCAGCATCTCCGGTTCCCTCTCCTAAGCAAACGAGGATCAAATGAAGCCTGGGAATGTTGGTCTTCATTGCACATGCAATGTAAACCTTCCCAGGGAAGCAGTAATTTCCATGCTGGAAACTGCAGCCTGGGGTAAGGACAAGCAGGGTGCCTTTTTGGTTTTTTTTTTCTGGAATTCTGTTAGGAAAAGAAAGAGTAATTTCTCAAGGTACAAGACCAGTCTTGGGCCACTCAGAGGGTAGAACTTCAGCTTCTTGTGGAAAGCACCTTCTCCTGTTACTGGAATGCTGAAGTGTCAGATCACCAGTGAACAGAGGAGATATGACTTGAAGCACCACTTAGAGCAGAGCCTGAAAGGAGCAATCTAAGATTTCCACCCTGTGATGACCCAGCCTAGTCCCACAGCCTTTGGGATCCTGGGCTGCTCCCAGCAGAGGTTACTTTGGCTTCTGGCACTGGTGTTGCAGGACTGAAGTGATAGCAGCAGCCAGGCCCTCTGTATTTCATCTCCACTGCAGTTTCCTTAAAGCTACTGCTTTCCAAAATTTGCCTTTTCTGGACCTTTCATAATCTCCGCTGCTTTTGGCCAGATGGATTTTTCCTTAAGGGGAGAAGAACAGGAGGAGAATGGCCTTGATATAGATATTGTCTGGCTGCGCTGGGAAGGAAAATGAAGACAGAAGAAATGAGCTGTTGAACCCATGGTGTTATGAGAGGGATGAGTGAGACATTTTAGGGAATAACCAACCAATCAGCCAATCTCACAAGCAATTTGTCTTTCCTCATTAAAAGGCAACACCATAGTGGGAGAAATGTAGAGCCATTCTTCAGAAGATTTATTGCCCTGTAGCATCTGCGCAAGAAAACTCTTAAGTGCTGAGTAGAGCAGGAAATTGGGAGTAGATTGCACAACCTGCAATTCAACAAAGTTCTTGGATCTTCTGTGGAAAGAAAGTGCTGGGATTTCAGAGCTGGCTCTAGTTTGTAAGGCTTGCTCAGTCCTGGGAGAGGAACCAGTGACCATTCGGTTAAAGCTGATGGAGGTTTTCTTATTTACTGGTCTAGCTAGTAAGAGCATCCTAGAGTGCTGCCTTAACCAGAACAGATGGAAATACTTCCCAGTGCTGAGATGGATCTAACTGTGCCTATGATTAGTGAACCAAATACACTGATATGAGCTACTGCAGTTCACTGGACCTCTGACAAGAGAGGGGTGCCTGTGTTCCCTGCTGTGAACATATCTCTTTACAGCCCTCTGTATGTACAGCATTTTCTCAGAAACCAGCCTCAGGGACAATTATACATTAATAGCTACTTCTTTCAGAAGCAGCCAGCCCTGCTCCTGAGAAACAGCTATTTTCAGGCAGTCTTGTTCCTGTGGAACTGCTATTTTTAGTGAGTTCTATTTCTGAGGCCAAAAAAAGAAGAAGAAGCCATTTCTGTATCCCTCCACCATGGCCCAGACCCACTGGCTGTGGTTGACTTGCATTTTGCAATAAACATTTCCTCTTTACATCTCAGTAGCCTGAAGAAAGTGGTTCTCCAGCCATTACAGAAAGCAGCAATCTGAGCTGGGGATAATTATGCAGGGAGGGCTTGTGGGAGGCAAAGCCATGCTCACATACTATAGATTCCATTAGAAGGAGCAGGGAGATGTAATGGGGCTCTCCTGGGAGATGCAGGACTTTTAGATACCTAATTTGGAAGTCCGTTCTGGTATCCATTTTCAACATCCCAAGAGTAATGATTAATCCTGTGCTCCAGGTTTCTCTGAATCAGTTTGTAGCTGTAGTAAATATGGGCTGAGCACGATAACGTCACTGGTGCTCTGGGTAAATGACTTGAGGCACGAGGAGCTCGGGGTCCCTGGCCAGTAACTCGCTGTGCACCCTCCTCTGGCAGCAACTGCGGCTTAGGAATCCGCCACGGAGATAAAAGAGGCTCTGTCAGAGCTGAGGAATGTGGTGTTTTGCAATATAAGTATCTCATATGCTGAAGGCCCCATAAATGCACCCCTGCAGTGCCGTGTTCTCATTCCTGCAGCGTCCCAACAGCTGGGACCTGGAGATCTTCTGTGTGTTCTTGTGGCCGTGGCCTTTCAAGGGGCGTTTGGTAGATGCAACCACATGAAAATTCCTGTAATACCTTTTTGTTATTTGCGGGTTTGATGCAAATGCTGGTGTCCTCACACAAGGGTGAAGTGAGTCTCACGATGCTAAATCTGTCCTGAATTTCAGCAGTGCCTGAGCAAAGTTCATCTCAGGTGTGTTGTGATCTCTTCCCTACAGCTGCTTCTGCCTCTGATCAGTGTGTGGCTGCAGGTCAAAGGTTAAGATTAATTTTGTTGCCCACAGAAGCTGTGGCTGCCCCATGCTTGAAGGTGTCCAAGGCCAGGATGGATGGGGCTTGGAGCAACCTGGGATAGTGGAAGGTGTCCTTGCCCATGGCAGGGGCTGGAACGAGGTGAGCTGAAGGTCCCTCCCAGCCCAACCCAACCCAACCCAACCCAACCCAACCCAACCCATTCTCCAATTCTGTGGACAGTGACATCAGCAGAGAACACAGACTGGAACCACGGCTTGCAGGACTGTATACACTGGTAGATCTTTTCTTGGCAGGGTGTTGCTTTCCGGATTCAGCAGAATCAGCAGCTTTAGTCTTTGCACAGGGTCGCAGCAGTGCTGAAAAGCCCCGCCCGTGCTTGCTCCAGCACCGCTCGCTCAGGGGCTGCTCTCGGAAGACACTGGGGGTGTGTGTGTGTGGTCTGAAGGTCACTCTTTCTCTGGAAGAGGCTCTTCTTTCCTGTCTGAATGAGAAGGGGAGGCTGTTGGCAGTTCAGCCTTGTAAGCAGTTTCCCTTCTCTTTTGTGCAGGCAATACTGATGAACTTGGTCTCTAAGTGAAGATCATTTATCTTGTTTTTAACCCTCAGCAGGAGAGGAACTCAGTTGTGTTTGTCCTGTAAAACCAGACACTTCTCCCGCCCTTCTTTTTATAAAATATTCCTCCTATCCTCCCATCTACAGGAAAAGTCATTATCTCTGGACAGTTTCTTGAAACCCAATTGCCTTTATATTCTGGTCATAAGCAGAGCATTGTTGAAAGCATGAGCGAATCGTGGCTGCTTTTATCACAACGAGAGCCCATTACTGGCACTTTTCCCTTTTTACTGCTTCGCTAGAGAAAGGCAGGCAAAAAATGGGACAGAAATCTAGGAAATGAAGGGTAATTTACAGTTCACAAAGGAGCAGTAAAAATTAATTAGCTGTCTGAGGATCCGTTCTGACCTGGGCTGTGGAGTTTGTGCCAGCTCTTTGTGTTGCATAAACTGGCTGTGCTGTGCTAGGCTGCTGAGATCAGGCTTGTGCTGTGAAATTAAGGCTGTTGCTGAGGTAGAAGTCCTTCAGGGCATGCAAAATGTGTATGCACACCTAATTTGGTGTGCCAAAGAGACATGATAGTGCATATAACTCAGGTCATTACATGCTCAACTGGCTACTTAAGTTGTTCACTATTAGTTGTCACAGTAACTGCTCATGTAAATTACTGATGCAGTTATTCACATAATTTAGCACTGAACTCCTTTGGAAATCCAGGCCTAATTCCTCCTCCTTTTCCAAGATGGTGTCTGCATGAATGAAACACACTTTACACACCATATCCATATGATCCAAGTCCAAAAAGGGACAGAGCCCCAGAGGGATCAGAGAAGTGACAAGACACTGTCCCAGCTGGGCTCTGGGCCAGTTTGGTCCTGCTGTGGGATACAGGAACTGAGCAATTCCAGCATCTTGCCAATCATGTTGCCAGCCCTCCAGTCAAGCCTGAGATCCCCACCTGGAGAAAGAACTTCACAAATCAGAAATGTCCTAATTTGGATCCTTTTTTGGTACATAATTTTCAAAACTGTAATTTCCATTTGAGAACTATTTGTCCTGATCCTGAGCGTCAGCTGAACTCTTTTTTTTTTTCCCTGTAGTTTAATTTAGGCAGCAGATGCCATCAGAATGTTAATGCCTTCTTAATTCTCACCTACATGCTTTTATTCTTATTAATTTGTTATCTGGGGCTTTAATATTCTATTTTTTTTCCTGATTTGATCAGTTGAAATAATTTGATGGCAGCGTTTCAACAGGGCTTGCACTGGGGAATGTGTAATGGTGCATCACCAATGTGTGTTGCTGTGTATCCTGCAGCGTGCTCAGCTGTTGTACTGCCAGAGCAGGAATCATGTGATGGTTTTAGGTGATTATAGATGAGGCCTTACTTATCCCTGCTGTGAACAACTAGAGAGGGAACAAGCTTTAAGGGCAGTTTCTCTGCTTTAGGATTTTGCCCCTCTGCAATCAAGGGTTGGAGATCCAGGAGTGTGATCCCTGTGGAAGCACAACTGAGCTGGGATCCAGCATGCTTGGATGGCTGCCCAGCCACAGCGGATGCTTTCAGTCAGCACCCTTAAACCACTGCTATGGGGAGGCCACGGAGGTGCCCCCACAGCATTCCCTGTCCCCTGAGCTCAGGGGCTCAGGGGTGGCACCTCCTGACTGAGAGCCACAGGGAGTGAGGCAGGGATCATTGCCAGCTGGAGGATGGCACCTCCCAGAACCAGCGGACAGAGAAATGGAGGTGGGTGAGTTCTTTGGTGCTCCCCAGGTGATGCCAGTTCCAACTGCAGGGGAGTTCTCTGTCACTCAGGTGCAGGGAGGCAGCAGGTTTGGCTTGTGAGACAGATTTAGTGAACGTTTCCTAGGAAAGGGTGTTCCGAGCTGTCTAGAAGTAGCAAAAATAAAGTTAAGGAATGATAGAGAGAATGAATGGTTTTACTAGTTTAATCAAAACATTTCTGAAAGGAAAAGGAAGGGAAGTGCCCAAGTCCCAGACAGTTTCTCAGTCAGTGTGGTTCCCTCCCTCCTGGCAGCATAGAGAGGGGAGGCCTCAAAAAACTTTGCTGGCTAATTTGGTACAGCCTCAATAGGCAAAGAAGCCCTTGTGCCCATTAGAGGTTGGGAATGACCCAAATTTACCTGCCATGGGGTAAATGAGTAAAGGGAGAGGGGAACTATTTTACCCTTTACCTTATGACAAAACTATGCTCTTACAACACTCAGACATGGGTTTGGGGTGGGCAGCAGGAAGGTCCTTTCATCACAACTGAAATACACAATGAGGTTTTTCTAGAGAGACTGTTCCCATCATGAGAGAAAAGACAGAGAAGAGAAGGAGAGGGGTGAGGATGAATCAACATTTAACTGTGTGGCTTCTCAAGCCCAGTTTCTACAGCGTCTTCCCACATGTGCATACTCAGCACTCCCAGTTGGCTTTTTCAACCTTTTAACTCTTCAGTGTGTCCTAGCAAATCTAATTCTCTGGGTTTGCCAGTGCACCTTTTCCTAATGCCCCTGCCTCAGTTTTGGGAGACAGGAATAAGGATATGACTTTGTGTTCTTGTTAATGCTTGTTATTTGGGGAATGAAATACAGAATGATAGAATCATAGAATGGTGTGGATTGGATGTTACCTTTAAGCTCATCTTATTCCAATCCCTGCCATGAACACGGACACCTTCCACTCTTCCAGGCTTCTCCAAGCCCTGTCCAACCTGATCTTGAACATTTCCAGGGATGGAGCAGCCACAGCTTCTCTGGGCAGCCTGTGCCAGGGCCTCACTTATGTCTTTCTGGGAAAAGCATGGGACCAGGTTCCATTTTATCCCTTCAATATTTGCAGATACCAGGGGGTCAGAGCAAACATGTCTTTTCAACTGAATATTACCTACAGCATGAGGGGTGCATGAAGTTGCCAAAATCACATGGTTGGCTTTTAAAAGGATTTTAAGGAAGTTTTTAAAGGTGATGTTTGTGTTCAAGCAAGCAATGGCTGCTTTTGCACTGCCAGATGTGTGTGAGTTAAGTCCCACTCCAGATGTGCCTTGTATAGACTGGTATGAGTAACTGGCTGCTCTGTGTGGAGTTTTACTCTGGATCTGTGCTCCAAGCCAGGCAGATTCCAGCCAGGGCTGTGTGCTGGGAAGTGCTGATGGAGTTTATTGGAGCACAGAGCTCGCTCATGTCCAGGCAGCCTGCAGGGTGACTGAAATGGTAACAATCTTCTGAAGGAAAACCTCTGCATTCAGACCAAGGGCTGCATAAGGCAGGGGCCTGGGTAACAGCTGCATCCAGCAGTTTGGTGGGAAAATCTGAGCAGGGTGAAACTGTAGCTTTCATTTGGGCAGATGGAGTCCATCTGTTGATGGGATCAGGGATGGGACAGCATCCTCTGGAAAGCTGGGATTAAGATACACAAGCGTTGCATGCAAATTAGGCATCAGATTATGCACATGAGAAGCACAACGATGTTCTGGTATTTTGGTTGGCTTCCAGGTTTGGATTTGGAGTCCTTTATTTCTGGTGCATGAAGGCAGCAGCTGATGTGCTGAGCCTCACAAGATGCCTCTGCCCGCAATGTCCGGATTCCAGCAGGAGCCGATGGAATGGCAGCACACACCCTGCTCAAGCTGTTCCCCACCTCTGTACCCCTTCCATGGGACAGTGGATCCTTCTGCAAACCATTCCCAGCTTGGAGAGAGGTGCCAAAGGACCTTGTGTGTGCTTTGCCCTGCCCATCACGCTGGCAAGGCAGGCCCATTAAGAGGTGACAGCTTTCTGGCTGCTGTGAGGTGCTGCATGACACATCAGGTATTGTGTGCAGGACTTCAAGAGGTCGGTGAGAGCTCTCTGAGTCATTCATTACCCACCAAAGTAGGTGAGTGACTGCTGTTGTCCTTATCCTTTTAGAGAAGGATACTCAAGCACAAACAGGTCAGGATATTTAGTGGAAGTCTGGAAGAAGGAAGAATCACAGCTCAGAAACAGTGCTTGGTCCCATGCTCAGACAATTATTCTTCGCTTGCTTCTCTCTGAAATCATGTACTAAGCATTAGTGTTATTAAGGCTGGTCAGCTCATGCTGCATAAACACCATAATGTGAATTTAGTGTTTTCCGCTGTTTTTTGGTTGTCCATGAATCAATCCCAGTTCACCAAACACCTCCCACTGTGTCTGCATGATGAGCTTCCTCTCTTGGTGTTCTGTGTGCTTGGTTCATCCAATTCACATGGGGGTTTTTCTCTGATTCTTGCTCAGAGGAACAAGCCTTGCTTTAAAAACAAAGAAACCCTAAATATTTGCTGCTAGCATTCCCCAGGGCTGCATGGAAGGATTTGTTCTTTGGGCTTCCTGAATGGTTTCTTTGGTTTGCAGGAGCTCTCACACCGGTCTTGAACAATGTTGTTATTTGTGTCATTATTGCATCCAGACCCTGGCTTGGGCACCAGTGGTGCAGGTGCTGGACAAACACTGAGCAGCTGGGTGGTCCTTGTCCCAAGGAACTCAGGAAATCAAGGTTTGCAACGTGCTGCAAGTCGGATCTGTCTTCATCCTTCCGGCTCCATGCCTTATGAGAGGTGAAAATTAGAAAGAACAGAATGAGAAGGTCTGAGATGTGTGTTTGAGGTAATCCCAGGGTAATGGGGAATAGAGGTATTCATACACATACACTGGTACTATGTATAAATGAAGGATTTGAAGAGACCTTCTGTCTGTTTGGGAGCAGCCAGAATTCCTGCTAAATAAGACTCAGCAATTCGTGTGACAACTAGGGTGGTCTTGATTTTTAACTGATGAAAGAACCAGCCTCTTGATCCTCAGCTTCTCTGCAGTATGTTTCTTTTTCTCCTTTCTTTTCCCAGCCAAATCCTCCAACATACCCAGAAAAGCCTGTTCTTTTCCCAGCTGGCTGCATCTCAGCAGGCAGAATCTGTGGTCCTCTCCCATTTCAGGCCCGTTTGACCTTGCCTTGTAACCAGATGTTTCACTGGAGAACGTACACTTGGGAGAGCCTGGGTTGCACTCAGCTGCTGGTGACCTCTCTGCCTCGATCAAGCAGCTGTAAACAAAACCAGCCCAAGAAAAACAAAACCTTTTCTAAACTGAGTTGGCCAAGGACAGAGCTGAATCCAGAGATGCAGATGGCCATTAATATGTTGATGAGGCTGCAGAGAGAAGCTCATCTGCCATGCTTGTTCCTCCACCATGGATTTCACTCATTTAAGGAATTCTTTTTTTGGAGATTACAAGTATTGTTCCCTTGATTCCCAGGATTTTGGAGATACCTGACACACAGACCCTTTCCAATGCTGCCCAAAGCATGGGGTACTGTCTGCAGCTGTCCATTCATTTGAGTGAATTTTTGACCAAGAATATTTAGAAAGTGGTGGCTTGGTGGCCTGAACGTCTCAGAAGAAGGACTCACAAGAACACCATAGCAAAATGATGCATTAGGGACATCCTTTCTTTTAGAGGTGTGTTGACATTATTCCCCTGGCATTTTTAGACAGGTTCTCTGCAGAAATGGTTCTGTCTTCTTCACTTGATCAGGAGAAGACATGAGGAATGTCTTTTGGGGTTAAAGCAGGAGTTTAGATTGTCAGAATGTTGTTCTTCAAAACTGGGAACTGGCCAACATTTGGAGCTCCCATTTTGCTCAAGATACAATGGGATGCTCATTCGCTGAGATGTGGGGAGAGCCTCACTTGCAAAGGAGCCTCTAGAACAGCATGGGGTCCCCTCATCCTGTAGTGAGAAGTTACAGGAGTTGGGGGAAGCTTGATTTGGACCTGGGATTCAGATCTGAGAAGGCTTTTTTCATTTGAGTTGTGCTTGGCCCGGTTAGAGGATGGAGGCAAGATTTGCCTCATATCTCTGAATGGAATTGTTCCAAGCCAGAGCCATTCTCCAGGAAAAGGGTGCCTTATCCTGAGCTGAGATCTCTGGGAGAGGGATTGCTTGGCACACGGATCCCTGCTGTACCAGGGGAATGGATGCCTGGGACCAAGCACTGTACACACAGAATTCTGTTGATATCCACATCAGTGATTTCTCCTCCACAAGGGTCAGGCTTGCCTGTCCCTGAACATCTGCTACCACTCAGCAGACATCCACCACTGTGTTATTTATCCAATATTCAGTCTTTTTTCAGAGGAAAATTTGCCATCTCCTGCTCCTATTTGTATACCACTCCACTTTCTACAGCCAAGTACCAGCTTACTGTAGGAAATGTCGAGGTTATGTGGCTACAGCCCATGGACAGTTTCTCCTCTGATCCATCTCTGGCACCACAAATCATTTTTAATAACCAGAGTGCTCTTAATCTACTCTAAAGTGGGCTAGATCTGTTTAACCTAATCTGAGTATTAAAACTGGTCACAGTGATATCTGAGCACCTGTGACTTCCTCAGACCAGCTAGAGTTCAGGATTGAGAAGCCAGTGGCTTTTCCTGTCTGTGCTGTACTGACACATCCCTTTTGGGGTGATTGATACCTTCCAGAGCTGGCATTAGGGTCAGTTACACCAAGGTAAGAAGTGATGAATGGGGCCACAGGGCAGATATTCCTTTCAGATTCCCAAATAAAAGGGTGTTCAGACTCTCCAGACCTTGGCTTCAGCGTCTCAGGGAGCCATTCTTCTTTTGTAAGAGGCTCTGGGAGTTGCATTGCTCAGCCAGCTGGGCACAAGGAGAGAGCTGGAAAGAGGAAGGGATCTGCTAACACTATTTTGCCCTCTGTGCTTAGATCGACACTTCGCTATGTTTTAAACATCCGCTTCATCATTCCTGCCATCCAATATCCCACTATGGCCCCAGCAAGAGCTATTTTAATCCCCCATCATTCATCAGGAGGCCCCTTCCTGTTCCCTTTCTATCTGCTCCTGCATGCATGCGTGTGCATCTCTCCACCAAGAAATCCCCTGGGGTGGCTGTTGTCGGAAAGGTCACTCTGGGATATTCACAAACAGCAGGTGTAAAATTAACAACTGGTGCAATTCCAATCATCTGGCAGGAAGGAAAAC
Source organism: Geospiza fortis (assembly GCF_000277835.1). Classification (NCBI taxonomy): domain Eukaryota; kingdom Metazoa; phylum Chordata; class Aves; order Passeriformes; family Thraupidae; genus Geospiza; species Geospiza fortis. The sequence continues at coordinate 158,195 of NW_005054319.1, read as the reverse complement.
ATTGGACAATAGGTAGAGCCAGGGTAGAGTTTCCAGCTGAGGGCTCATTGCCTGATATAGGATGGCAGATTGGTGGGCTGGGAACTCTCCTAGGAATGTGAAACCGATAGGGTATTAGCAGCCCCCCTGCCCCTCCAACACAATTGTTTTCAGCTTGCTCAAAAATATTTGGAAATGTTACTGAGTGGGACGTGTGGGCGAGAAGGCATCCTCCAGCCAATCAGCCAGGGAGATTCCAGCCCTCCCCTTGAATTTCAAGCTTTTGTTTTCCCTGATGGAAGGGAAGGTGAATCCTCCATGATTAATTTAGGGATCTTAAAGCATTTTGGATGAGTTCCTGCAGTACACTAACAAGTGGTGCTCTCAAGGATTGCGGAAATTGCAGAGAGATGGCAAGAGAGATGGGTGGATATATGATCGATACGGATTCTGACACCTTATCATTTTTGTTAGTGGAACTGATTTTAGCTGTATGAAACAATGGGAGTTTCGCTCAGTAAGGGCATCTGGATGGCACAAATCTTCTGGAGGCGTGAATGGAATAGTAGATCCTGTTAGACCTTGACTAATTTCAGCAACCAGAACGGTGGCTAGAGTCGAGAAGCAGAGGAGGAAGATTTACTGTGCTGTGGATGTGTCCAAGGAAAGCTGGCAGCACTGAACACAGAGAAGACAATGGGGAAAGGCAAAGGCTGTTGAGAAGTTTGGTTTAAACCATGGTGAGCAGAGCTATTCTGCAACTATTGAAGTGAGTGCTGTAGCCATTCCCTGGATGAAGAAAGTTTGGATAGGGATTTTACCTAACGCGGCCTTTTCTTTGCTGGAGTTCATCGTGGAGTTCTGGCCTATATGGAGTAAAAGTAAATGTATGAGTTGCTGCACCTCACAAGCTCATCAGTGCCTACAACTCTGTGGCTTCTTCAGCCTCCTCTGCCCCTCTCCTTCCCCACCCTCAAAGCTCTCAGCGTGACGTGACACCAGGAATCCTTTGGGAAAATACTACCACACCACAACCAGAACTTCTAGGCTCCTGTCCAGCTCGCACAGAGTCCATCCTCTGTGTAAACCGTTTGGTACAAGCTCTGTCCACCACAACACAATTAGTGCTGGAAAAGTTCTCTCACGGGTCTCTGAGCCTACGTCGGGATCCCATTGCTCTCGCTTGGCTTGGGATGGCACACGTGGATTGTGCTGACGAGGGGTGCTGGGCTGAGAGGGGCCTGATAAGTCAGTGTGACCCTGACATACGTTGTCAGCAGCGCTGCCATCGCCAGCGGGAGCAGGGGGAGGACTGAAATTCTCCCGTTCAATTGGCCGAATTTGATACCTTCTCGTTCTTGTGTCCTCGTGGCTCGGCCACTTGACATTTCTAAACATTCTCAAGCAAGTTCACTGGAAAACTATCCCATGTCAGGAGCTGGTGATGTCAAGGCTAATAACAGTCCTGGGGTCAAATCCTTCTGATCCTTCAGGCAAGGACCTCAAGATTTGGCTCCAAGTCAACAACAAGGTCTGTCACGTCAGTGATGGCTTATTATGAATCCTAGCGCAAGCCTTTCCCAAACAAAGTGCTTTCCTTTGGTTTCCCATGCAGGAAAAGGTTAGCAGTTTCCAAAGGCAGGTTCTCGCTTCCATGAGCAAAGCCAGTGAGCTTGGAACGGGCAACAGCACTTTGCCTTAGAGCAGGAGACAGGTAAATCTTTAGCTGGGAAATTCTCTTCCCATTTGGAATGGAACAAGATTATTGTTTTCATTTCCAGAGGTACTAGGAGTTCTTTCTCTGTCTCTGTCGATCATTTGGATGTAACAATATCACTGGGCTGCCTTTGTTAATGTTACAATGGACCTCAGAAAGCCGAACGAGCAGTGCTGGGAAATGCACGGCTGGATGTCAGGGAAGGAGATAGCAGGGATCGGACTGGCTCACACTCTGCTGCACTGAAAAAAGGAATTGTAAATTGACATTCTCTCAGATATTACTTTATAATCCCAGCACTGTGTTGAGAATGATGCCACTGGGATGGTGTCCAAAATGGTAATTATAACCACTTCCTATTTTTAATTTCTTCTTCATAAGGGACACAGTGGTCATCATCAGAACGATAACGATTCTGCTCTGCCCTTCCAGATGTCAGAACATTATAAAGCATGGATTAACAAACACTGATGTCTCTCTACAGACCTTCCTTGTGAACTGAAAACTCTGGTGCTCCCCAGCTGACATACATACCCCACCAGGTACAAACCTGAGCGCTATGGGAAGTGCTGGACCTGCTTTGCTGTTGGCCTCATTTTGCAAGGGGGTATTTGAATCATGGAAAAATAAAGTGATTTGCTCCATGTCCCTTGGTGAGTCAGTGACAGAGAACAGATCCAGCTGTTTACCTCTCCCCATTTTTCTCTGTCAAATGGCCTTTTCTTTCCCTGTATTTTAAGATGCATTTGACATGACATTCCTAAATATGTAAGCTGGTGCTCAGAATTGCTGAGTCCTCACTAGTTGCCCTCCAGGCAGTACCCAAACAAGAAATCCGCGGGGAAAGCTGTCTTGTCTTGAATATCAGCAACTACTAATAGTTATTTCTCTTTATAGACTCCTCTATGTTTTTCAGGTGGACTCCAGCTCTGCACACTCATAGAATAAGCACAAGGCAATGAGCACAGCAGATAGACCCAATTTCCTAAAGGTGACTATTTCCCATCTATTTCCCTCCTAAAAACCTACCTGGTGATAAGAAGTGCTTTGGCTGGGAGGGTTGTGAAAATTCTTAGCTGAGGGTAAACTGGTCCATGTGGTTGGCTGAGTGACCCTGTGCTTCCAAAAAACTTCTGACTCCAAAAAAAGTGGATTGCTCATTTTGCAAAGCACTTATCTCATGCTGGCTGGCTTCTAGGAAGTTTAAGTAGGATCTTTCTCCACTGAAGGTCAGATTTCACATATCTCCTGAGATCTTAGAACCAGGGTTCTTCTGAAGGAGAAGCAGAAAGGAGAAGACTATCTGGGGTTAGGAACATCTGAGCAAAACTGCATTTTATGGCTCAGACAGCAATTCCAATTATCCAGCACTTAGGCATTGGAAAGATTGAGATAAGAGGTCTCAGATTTAGCTCCTTTCTTCTCTTTGCAAGTTAATGTGCCACTTTTCTTCATTTTTTTTAAACAGACAATCAAATCTATGATAGCAAATTTCAAGTTAAAAGGAAAAAATTGTCTCTGCAGAGAATGGAAAGAACCATTTTGGTTCTAGGGTGAGTTTTGTGATCCACCTGAAGTACGGGGAGCAGTCATTGCACACACATTAAACAGAAGCTGGTGAGCTTCTTGCAGGAGTAGCTGGATAGAATTCTGTGGGATTTTTTATAAAATTATTTGAGTGCATGATACATACCAAACTGAGCTGCTGTTATGCTTCCATCAGGCTATTTATACACTGTGACAGTGCAGGAACCACGTTTTTGACTTCTGCCTTAAATTGGAAAAGAGTCAGTTGAAAATCATGTAGTTCCTTCAATCCTATGAAAACCTTCACAAAAGCTCTGCTCCAGAGCCCCATCCATTGCAAGGGGCCACATTTCCAAAGAAAGAGGTGCCATCACCAAGCTGATAGGAGCTATCTCCCTTCCTTCCCTGGAGTATTTGTACAGGTCAGTCCCTCTCATCTCCTGACAGATTCCTCAAAGGAGAAATTCCCAGTTTTCCACCTCTCCTCACTGCACAGCCACCCACAAACAGCTTCTCAGTTGTCTGAGTGCTCGTAGATCAGTAGCATATAGCAAAGGTTTATGGAGCATGTGCAGCCTATACACTAATCCAACAGCACTGTGTGGAGGCTTGTATTTATTTTCTGGGATGGATAATCATCATCTTTTGAAGAGCTTCTTCCTGAACACGTTGTTCCTAGAAGGCCATCAGTCCAATCCTGAGTCTACCGGAACTACGGCTCGAAACCCTGTTATCCTTTTGTGTGGTTCCTGTGTTTTTCTCACCCCTTCTGGCTACTTCTGGTCACCTGGATATGTCGGCAGAATCTGCAGAGCTGCAGAGACAGCTGGTGTGAGGGTTAGACAGCAGAAAAGCTCTGATTCTCAGAGCCTTTTCTATCTACCCCAGAGCTGATTGAATCTCTCCCCCTGCTTGCCCTTTGTGTTACACTATGGAGTGGAGAGAAGCAATCCTCTGGATCCAGCACTCTCCCTACCCTTCTTTTCCAGCACAAGTTAACTCCCAGCCCTTGCTGCTTCTGCTCCAGCCCCCTTCTGAGCGTGCTCTCATTAAGACCCCAGAGGGAGGAGGTGATGCTCTGAAATTGTCTTAATTGCTCTTGTTTATGCTGGTTACGATGGCAATAAGTTGCCATGCAGAGGAGGTTTTATTCAGATGTGCAGGTTCTCCATTGTTCCATACTTTGAAGGATTGTCTGTAGGCAGCTCCAAGTCATTTACAACAATAGATTAATATGAAGATCAGTAATCCTGGGTGACTCACAGTCACACACATGCGAGACCCGCCAATCGCTGTGACCTGCCGCTGGATTTGAGGGGAGGTTGAATGTTGCTGGCATGTTCTTGCAGGATGCTGAGGAGATAATGCTCTGCACTGGCACAGCTTCTGCTCTTCAGGAGCCTCCCAAACATGAATGGAGAATGCTGTCTTTCTAGGGCAGACAATGACTCTTACACTTGCTGGAAAGCAGGGAACTGGGGCAGAGTGTGTCTTTTGTCCAGTGTAAGTTAACATGTGCCAGACTTGAATCATGGGTCAGGAATCATGACTTTTAGTCCCTGATCTATCTTCCAGGCATTCTGTCCCCCAGGCCCTGAGGAGCTTCTTTTAAGCCTGTTGTGTGCTGCGTGTTCTGTGTCCCATTTATCACCCTTGGACACCTCTGTCCCACAGGTTCCTCTCCAGACCTCTGCAGTTCAGTGTTGGGATCTTCATTTGGCAGAAACCATCTGGAGACAATGTTGAGATACCTCAGCTGTGGGTTTGTCCCTTCTGTCACACTGTTCACACTTAGAGCCAGTGCTGGGACCAGCTGCACTGGACTAGGAGCACTTTGCTTTCCATTCTTACTTTCCTGGATAATCCCAGCCTGCATCCCACTCTACCTCACTGATCCACCCTTGACTCAAGAGGTGTGTGTGCCAATTTCCCCCTAAACCCTTGGCTCAGGGGTAGATGTCCCCTGTGTTCTGTCCTTCACCCTGGACACACCATTCTCTTTCCATGGGCCAGGCGCCTCCCCTGTCTCCCTGATCCATCACTCTCCCTGCTATCAGGGACAGTCATTCCCCCATCTTTCCTTTCCCCCATGCCGGGTGAAACAGGAGATGCCCGCTCCGATTTTTTCCCTGTTTGGGAGATACATTATTTAACAGCAGGGAGCACAGGCAGAGCTGTGAGGGAGGGCTGTGCTAGAAGGGATTAACAACTGTCATCAACCTGCTCTTGACTCTAAAGTCCATTACAGAGCCGGGTCAAGCTGTTGAAACTCCTCACCAGATTCCTATTTCCTGCCTATTTTCAGTGCTTGGATGCTGACAACAGCCCCATAATTTCCAGTGTCAGGTTTGGTTCTCTGTGTTACCATATTGCACGATCTCCAGCAGACAGACAAGTGCAGAAATTCTTTCCAGCTGAGTGTGAAAAATTGCCTCGCTCAGTCCATCAGTAATGTGCCTTGTTGAGTTGAGCTAATTTTCCTCCCTGTACAAAACAGTGAGGTTTCTGCATAATTTTGTGCATTACAAAAACACCACATCTCAAGGGCTCCATGGTGGGCCAGGCCCCAAGTGTGTTGGGCAGCAATTACTGAGTCTTCACCTGCCTCAAGCTGAATAAAACCTTGAGGGAGCAGCTGAGGACCTGACCCCTGCTTTTCCATATTCATACAAACAGGAGTGAGTTATACTGGGTCAGCAAAGGGCTGATTCAGGATCATGTCCTATGATCCCAAAAGAAGGTACCTCAAATATACTAGGAAGCCTTTTCTTACATAAATATGTATTTAATGTAGAAATATAACTTATATAAATGGCTAGAAGTTCTGTGTAATTAGTAAGGCTCACTGGATTTCTCTTCCACGAACTTTTCCAGGTTCTTAAGTTCATATATATTTTTAGCCTTTTCAGCATCCTGTGGCAAGGAGTTCCTCAGCTTAACCACATCTCCTTCCTTTTGAACCTGAGATCCCCCCCTCTTCCTGGGAGGTTTTGAACCACCCACCTTTCACAGTGGTACACATTCACAAAGATCCTGAATTAGTCATATATTTAGCGTTAATTTGTTTTCTAATATCTCCTTCCCTTTGAAGCCACCATCTGCTGTAAACCTGCCCTGCAGTGTAGGGAGGGAGGGAGGCTTCTCCTACCATTCTGGAAGGAGAAACACAAAGAACTTGAAGCTCTTGGGGTGAAATAGTGCAAAGCAGCTGCACGAGGTCCCAGTGGTCCCCTGTGAAGCAGCTCCCTTGGGGTCACCACGTGTTGCCATCACTGGATGGTGACATCTCCCATCTTTGGAGCAGGCTTGGCTGTGGATCCAGAAGAGGGCAATGGTGACACATCCTCACCGAGGCTCTGAGCTCCAAACCCACTGAGGGCAGCCCCTGCAGGAATGGAGCCAGCAGCCAGACCACCTTGGCTAGTGGATCTGCCTGTTCCTGGCTGGTTCGTGGCAAGCAGATTGAAGTGGGAGGCAGCTTTCAGCTACTGTCTCAGGTCAGATGGGACTGTCAGTCAATTGTTAATTATGACTCTTCTTCTTACTAATTTCTGTAACTTCTATCACCATGGCAGCTAACTGCCATGGAAAGACTCAGACAGAAAAAGGAGAAGACAACCAAACTTTTCATAGCAAGGGAACAGGAATGAGCTACAGAGGAAAGGGGGTGGAGGAAGAGATCTGTAAATTGTTTTCCAGGAGAGTCTAACACAATGTTCTGAATCCTAAAATGGCTTTTGTTGAAGGAACCTTAAAGATCATCCTGTTCCAACCTCCCTTCCACAGGCAGGTACACCTCCCACTAAACCAGGTGGCTCCAAGCCCTGTCCAAACTGGCCTTGGGCTCTTCCAGGAATGGGGCAGCCACAGCCTCTCTGGGCAAATTGTGCCAAGGCCTCACCACCCTCACGGGGAATAATTTCTTCACAATATCCCATCTAACCCTGCCCTCTGGCAGTTTGAAGTCATTCCCTTTTTTCCTATTATCACATCTGCTCTGCCCTGACCTGGTCAGTCAAATCAGTTTTAATCTTTGATGATGGCTGTGTATCCAGAAAGGGGAAGGGGAGGAAAAATTTGACAGCACTTTGAGCCCTGATTAATTTTTAAACTTCCTCCCTTTCTGCTTATTTTGTAGCTTTTGTCCTGGTGCTGGATGTGCTCTTTTCCCCGTGTGTCACTTCCAGAGGAATACTGTGGAGATGAAATGCCAGCTGGTCATCACAGGGCATTCCACCTGTGGGGCTGCATGGAAACTCACAGGCTGGGGCCATGCAGGGCCTAGGGACAAGTGGTGACTTCTGTCACTGCAGCAGCTCTCAGGGGCACGGTGACACAGTGCTCGAGTGCAGCAGTAGCATGGGCAGAGCAGGTGGTGTGGGATCAATAAAACAATGGCCATTTTGTTGCTGTTTTGCAGCAACACCACGTAATACTCGCTGAAATCACCAGCTGGTCCATTCAGCAACTTTCATTTCTGATTAAGCTTTCCAGCCTGTAGGTATCTTCTCTCACACCTGTCTTACCATTTCCATTTACAAGGGCTTAATTTAGAAAGCTATTGTACTTGGGCCTGCACAGACCAAGCTAATTTATTTTACATAATGCCTCAGCACTTTAGGAATCAGTCTTAAGCCCATCCTGAAGGGAAGGGTGGACTTCTGCTTTAGGTTTCAGATTGAGTTTTGAGAGAAACAGACCCTGTTCTGACAGGGTTCACAGATTTCCCTGGACCTTTTCCAAATCACTTACCCTGCTTTGAACCTAACCTTTGAGTCTGGAAAATAATCAATATAACAACTTCCCTTAGCCCTGGTTTTAGGATAAACATAATATCTAGCTGGCATCAAAGTCCTTGTGTTCTGTGCTTTAGAAGCAGAATAAAAAGCTGATTCCTGTGCTGGGGGACTTTGGTGCATAAGTGCAAGACAAGGACAGCGGGCAGGTGCAAGTCTGCTGAGAAGGAATGAAAGAAGGCAGAGCTGACAGGCAAACAGACCCTGGGCATTGCTGCTGTCAGCTTTTCCATCACATCCCATCGGGGACGTGCAGGGAGAGCGCGAATCTCCCCGTGGGCGTTCGCAGGAAGCGGCCCCCGAGCGCGAGGGAGAGAGGCACGGGACAGGGGTGGCTCGAGAATCCTCGTGGGTGATCTTCCCTGCAAACCTGGCCACGGGAGACACCCTGAAGGAGGCACAAACACCCCCCTCCTCCTTGGCAGAGGGCTCAGCAAGATCTGATCTTTTTGTTCGCTTGGGTCTTCTGTTTGTTCACTAAATGCCCCCTGGACTTTGCTTTTCAAGTCTCTTCCTTCTCTGTCGTCGTCACCGCCGCAGCAACAGGTGAGTTTGAGAAGTTACACGTGGGGAAGATGAGTTGCACTGAGGAAATGACTCAAATCCTCTGCAGACCCCACTGGAGCCAGTAGATCTGAAGACAGATGCCCTCCATCCCCAGAGCTGTGAGCATGGATGAACCATCCAGTGGCTGTGTGCCCTCCAGAGCTCATCAGCACCACCCGAGCTCTTCCCCACAAAACAGCAGCAGAGGAAGCTCCAGAAGTGTTGCTTCTTTATTTCAGTGCTGCCACACTCACTGACGTCCTCGCTGAGCCTCTTGCAGCAGCAGGCTGCTAATCAAACACTCTGCTGCTGCTGCTGCTGCTCATCAAAACCTCTTTGCTCGCCACTTTGGCATCACTCTGGGAAGCCAACAGAGCGCAGAGATGCTCAATTCCTCCCCCTCCACACACCTTCCATTGTCTTCAGGACTGACAGCTCTGATGTGGAGCAGTGATAGAAGCCAGCTGATGCTGTCAGGGCCTGGTACAATTGCACTGCAGGGAGAAAGGCGACTGGCTCTGAGTCACGGTGGAGCTCAGGATGCCTCACACACGTGCCGTCTCCTGGCACGGCTCAGCACACAGCACTGCACTTCTGGATGCTCCCTCTGAGGAGGGGCTCACCAGAGGGCTTCAGAAGGGCCAGGGCTGGTGGCCAAATGCATGGCCAGCCATCCTTTGAGGTGCCAGGAAGACTTACAGGGGCTAAAAAAAGGAGGTTTTTGTAGAATCATAGAATATCCTGAGTTGGAAGGGGCACACAAGGATCATCAGTCCGACTCCTGGCCCTGCACAGACACTCCAACAATCCCACCCTGTCCCTGAGAGCATTGGCCAAACACTCCTGGAGCTCTGGCAGCCTTGGGGCTGTGCCCATTCTCTGGGGAGCCTGGGCAGTGCCCAGCACCCTCTGGGAAAGAACCTTTTCCTGATCTCCAGCCTAAACCTTGGGAGGAGCTGCAGGCCCCGATGAGATCTGACCTCTGCTGAAGCCTTTGGTGTGTAAGGAGCAATAACAGTGGTTGGTTCCTGTGCTTGACCTGTGTTCAGGAGTGTTTAGCAAAGCATTTGTGCAACTCCTGAGTGGCAATCTAGGAAGTGCCACCTCTCATTCGGCTCCTCACATTCCCATCCTAATGGAATGGGCTCAGTTGCAGTTGAATTTCTGGAAGGCTCCAAAATGAGAGGGATCCAGACTTGAAAATGCATTGGGAGTGCCAAGCCAAGCCAGGAAGGACATTCAAATAGGGGAAATTGGACTGTGATGTGAACTTCTCAGTGACCTTGAGTAAACTGGCTCAGTGCTGCCCAACCTGCCCAGGTCAGCAGCTGAAATTTCCATTACTGAAAGTAGAAACTCAGGGGTCATTTCTGTTTCATTTCTCACTTTTTCCCAAACATGACATTGAATGAGAGGCATTAGGAGCTCCTCCTATAAATAGGATCACCCCTGTCAAAGCTGGTTAAGTCATACCCAGTGTCAAGCCCATAAACAAGGTGCCTCTCAGGCACTGTCTGGAGGGTGCAGAGGGGGTAAAGGGAAGTTTGACAGCTCCCTGTTTGACCACTTTGCATGGGGACATTGCTGTTTACAAGGCAACAATCAGAATCATCCCCAGCTCCCATCTGGAGGATTTTTGGAAGTGGTGCAGAGGCAGAGGAGTTGAGGACCACTGCTCTCTGCTGTAGCACAAGTGAACTCTCCCAGCTCCCACCCTCACAGGTGCTGGGTCCTCCATGGCTGCTGTCATGGCAGGGGTTAAACACCCTGATTTCATCTCTTCCTTCAACATCTTTCCCCAGTTCTGCCCTAGAAGTCTGGGATGACCTGGAAACCTTTCACTTGTCTCTGTTTCCCCTGGAGGGAGCTGCAGTTTCCTCCTCCTTTGGAGCTTCCCAGTTCCTCTTCAGCTCCAGGAGAAGCAGCAGTTCCAGTGACATCCGTGACAAAGCAGCTTTGCCACGTGGGGAGTCAGCTGGGGCACGGCAGTGAGGCCAGAGACACAGAGCAAAGAGGCAGCTTTGAAACAAGGGAGATGTGAGTGTCCCCCCGTGCCAGCTGCAGGGACATCTGCATGGAGCTGCTGCTTCTGGTGGAGCTGAAGAGGAACTGGGAAGCTCCAAAGGAGGAGGAAACTGCAGCTCTGCTGAAGTGAATACGTCTTAAAAAAAAAACAATTAAACAATAATTTCTGTGGTCTCATTTCCCCATAGATCCACAAGCAGTTGCATCAGTACAGCTGAGGGGGTGGAAAACTGAAGTGGGGGCAGGAAAAGAGAACAAAAACTTTCTAAGTCAGCTTTGAAAGTGTTCAGTAACTGTATGGAGACCTAGAGCCTCTCCAGTCCCCTCCAGACGTGAAGAGCTGTCTGGTGCTCGTGTGTGGAGACACAGCCAGGGAGCAGAGATGATTTGTTTGAAGCTGAACTGAGAGCAGCTTAGCAGGGGAGGAATCACTACTTGTTCTGAGATAGGCTAATTATATTCTGTGTCCTTGGAAGCCAACCCTTTCCTACTCTGCTTGCATAATAGAGATCCTATAGCTTTGTACAGAAGCACCAGGGTTCCCTCCCAGCCCTGCTGCACACAGCAGCCTGTCCCACTGCCAGTCTCCACCCCAGAAGGATCTGGATGTCAGTCCTGCATTCCCTGGAGGGCTGCTGAAGCACTTTGGATTCCTGGGAGATGGAAACCCTTCTAAAAACGCGGGGTAGAGTTACTCTAATTCCTTGCTGTTGGGGATCAAGCTGAAGCCTGCTGCTTAATGGGGGATAAGTGGATGTAATGCAGTCAGTCAATAACTTTATGCACACATGCAGAGCCCTTTGGATTACTGATTTCCAAAAGGCAGAGTGTCCCCTCACAAACCCTGCACCACACTGAGTCAGCCCTGAGCCTTTTGACTTTGTATTTCCTTCTTCACCTGCGCTTTTATTCTTCCTCCCCTTATTCATTTTTTTCCCCACTTATTCATTTTCCCCCCTCAGAGAAGTTTTCAGCTTGTCAAACGACTCTCCCTCTCCCTGTCTCTTTTCTCTCTGCCTTTTGCAGTGGGAGGAAAGATAATCATAAAAGGAGCAGTTTTCAAATAAGGAGCCCCACGTGTTACCTGGGAACTGTCTCTCAGCATCCAAACACCTGCTGGGGCAGAGAGCAATGAGTCCCTGCTGCTGTTTTGTACCCACCAGACACTGTGTGTGTTTTGTCACAAGTTCCTGTCAGGTCTGTCACTTGGTACAAGCAGGACTGACTGGGCCCTTGTAAAGTAGGATTTCCCTTTACACCTCCCTGCTAAGCACTCCTCACTCCTTCCCTTCCTCCTCACAGGGATAATTGCTGCTCCAGCTGCTGCTGTGGTACTTCCCAGGCTGCAGGAATGGCTTTGGGAGTGCTTGTGCTCTTTGCCTTGTCGCTCTAAAATTCTCCTCATCTTTGGGAGCCCTTTAGTCCTGGCTTATGTCTCTGTGGGGAGGGAAGGCTGAGATGAAGGAGTCGCTGAACCTCTCTCTGTCTTCAGTCCCTGCTCAGCTTCAGGCTGAGCCCTTCACAAGTCCAGCCCTTTTTATGGCCTTATGGAACTGCTCCTAAAAGGAGAAATTTGCAGGAGAATGAGATCCAGACCAAGGAATTCCTGTAAGACCAAAGGACCTGGAATGGCTCCCTTGGGCCCCCCAGATGGGGAGGCACAGGAGGGAATGGCTCACGCTGCTGCACTTATCCCAGACCTCTCTGTTCCTCCCCAGGCTCCTGCCTAAAAGGCTCATCTGACTTTTATGGGGCTGGAGAGACCAAGCAAACAAAGCCTGAGGGTTTAGTCAGCACTGGCGGGTACAGCACGTGCTCTTTCCTTCTCTCCCCTCCTTTCTTTGCTGCTGACAGCTCCCTGAACACATGTGGAGCCTCTCCTCAGGAATCAGCCTCAGGACTGGGGCAGGAGGGCTTTTCTCACCATGCCAAGGGGAGGCTGCTTTCTCTTTCACCTCCAGGATTGTCAACACCTTCTGGACTCGAGGGAGCGGAGAAAGGCAGGGGAGGAAGGGGAGGGGTGCTGGAAGTGTCCTGGAGCATGGAGATGCTCTGTTGGATGGAGAAGTGACTCGAGCATGAGCCCAAAGGCTTGCAGGCAGAAGGACAGGACACTTCCCTCCCTGCTCTTTCCCAGAGCTGATGGAATTCACAGACCTCAATTTGTGCTCCCCACACCCTCAGGGTCCCCTGAGCTGAGGGTCTGCT
>NW_005054319.1:144374-145352 GCF_000277835.1 Geospiza fortis | reverse complement strand
TGACTGTAACAAACCTCTCCCTTTGCTGCTGGGACTGTGCTCAGGGCCTGGGAATGAAGCATTGCTCATCCTGCTCATTCCCTCCTTGCAGGAGTTTTGGGAATCTTTGTAAATAAGCCAAGAACACGAGAAAGAGGAATTCCTGCCGTTCCAGGCCCTGCCTGACACTGCACAGATCCTTTGTTCTTGGCTTCTTCCTCCCTCCCAAGGCCTCAGAGAAGTTCTCCCAGCAGCACAGCCCCCCTGCTCAGCCTCTCCCACCAGTTAGCAGCTACCAGGAATGACTCCATCAATCTGCCCATCCCCTGAGGATCTCTTTCCCCAGGTGCTGGCAATGCCACTTAAGCACCAACAGGAAAAGGAGCATTCAAGAGCTATAAATATACAGAGATGTTTGCATAGGACCTCTTTGTTCTTCATAACTTTGTGGTACTCCTGGTTTCAGCTGGTCCACAGAGAGCTCAGGATCAGCCCTTATTCAGCTTATCCTTGCATTCTGGGCTGTGCTCCCAGAGTGGAACCAGACCTTTCTGGCATCAGTTTTCTCACTTTTTTTTTTTTTTGTTTGTTTTGTTTTAGGGATTGTGTGAGGATGCCCGAAAGGCTTTGAAGTCACCCATGGCATCCTGTGATCAGGCCAGGCAGGATGGTAAGATGCAGGATGGTAAGAAATAGGCTGCATGTGCTGCAAAGGAGACTGTTCAATAAAATAAACATCCTCAAAGGAGAAGGAAAGTAGCAGGAACAAGCAGAAGAAAGGATGTTTTCAACACTTGAAGGGGAATCTGGAGAAAGAGAGATTTTTTAAGGTGTAAAATGGTGTCAGTAGGAACACAGTACTGTTACTCCTTTGAAGAGAGCAGTTAGCTGAAAATGGGAGGATGTGCAGGTTTTCCCAATGGTGATGGAGCAGAGGGAGCTTCCTTTGAAGTTTTCTGATCCTACAAAGGAAGAACACACTCCTGCCCACCTGAGCCC
>NW_005054319.1:134407-144339 GCF_000277835.1 Geospiza fortis | reverse complement strand
GGAAGTGACCTTAAAGCTCACCAGGTTCCAACCCCTGCCATGAGCAGGGACACCTTCCATTGGAACAGGCTGCAGGGAATGTGACCATGCTCTGCCCCATCTCTTATCTGGGCCATGTTCTCAGAGCCCTGCCCAGCTGAGCCTTGCTGCAGGGAAAATGAGGGAAAATTGAAAATTAGGGATACCCAAGTGGAGGACAGTGAAGGGAAAAGGATGTGATATTCTACTGACATCTACTTTTTTTTGCTCTGGTACCAGGGACTGAGAGCTGGAGGGTTCAGGCTGTGCAGAACCAGGTGGTCTGAGGGGAGCTGCTTCCATCAGCCAGGAAAGGGGTGATGCAGATTTGACACAGAGCTTTTAGTGCCCAGGTACCTTCTGAAAGCTTATCTGCCCTTTCCCTCTTCACATGGCCACTTATTTCCTCATTCCCTAAGGGAAATGCTGAAGAGAGCCCCCAGATCTGGTGAGGGAGCTGCTGGCTCAGTGATGCTGTGCTGGGTTCTGCTCAGGTAGCACAGTGGCTGCAAATTAATTACTGTTAACGATGCCACCTTCCTGCAGAGAACAGCAATTTCTGCAGCGGGCACAAGGCTTGGTTTTGTCGAGTGCTCAGCCTGCAAGGAGGCCTTCTGGCATCCCTGCACTGCCCATGAGCCCATCTGTTCCCAGTGGGAGCCACGGGGCCATCAGGCAGTGCCGGATGGAGGCTTGCTTTGAGTCATGGGTCAGAGAAGTCTATCGTTCCCAGTCGCTTCTTTAATTGACACAGTGAAAGAAGCCACATCTTCCTGCCTGATTCTGACCAGGTCTGTAATTGAATTCAGCTCAACATCTCCGCTTCAGCCCCCCAGGGACCTGTCAATTAATGACGGATTTTTTTTTCCTCACCTTGGGAATTTCTCCTTGTTCCCATTCTTTTTAGTTAATAGGATCCAGTGCTAAACCCAGCAGCAGTAAATCTCCCACCCCCCATTTCCTACCTTTCCCAAAGGTGCCTCAAGAAGAAAAGGACTTGGGCATGAAAAGAGAGATGAGTGAACTTCGGGGACTGAAAACATGTGCAGCTTTCCTGTCTTTTGTTCATTCATCCTTCCTCTCGCTCCTCTCAGGGCTTTTGTTTCTCCTTGCCAAAACTGCTTGCGCACACTTCACTCAGGATCTCATGAGACTGTTTTAGAAACTGCAAAGCTGAATTGGATCCTTCTCTTTCCCCCCTTTGGAGCACAATGTCTGTTTAACCTTTCTCCCTTGGCATCTGTCTCTCCCAGCAACCTATTTCCAAGCCATGGTTGCAGAGGAATCCCAGTGCTGACTGGGTTTAAAGTGGGGGTGGCTGGGGCGTGGGCAGGAGTGTGTGATACTGTGGGTACAATTTCAGGCTGGCTGCAGGAGGCACTTATTCCATGGCTCTGCCTTAGCCTTGTCTCTCTGAACCTTGCCAAGATGTAGAGGTTTTGAAAGGCAAATTTGATTTGCATGTCAAACAGTGAGAAAGCACCGGGGTCCTCACTTCTCCAGCTTATTTATCCTCTCCTCATCCCCCTGCTCTCCCCACAGCCCCCCAACCTTCCTTTGGCATTCCTAACTGCTGCGTTAATGCTCCCAGCCACCACGGCAGGGATCTGGGGGTTCCTGGAGCTGCTGGATCCCGCTGAGGATCCTCGCTCAGCCCGGCCCTCGCTGCAGCGTGCGGAGCTGCCCCCGCAGAGCAGAGTTTGCTCCCCAGCTCTCCCACCGGCTCTCCCCCACAGGCACTGACGTACCAGGCTCCCAGGAGGCGGCGAGGGAGGCAGCCAGGGAGGGAGGATGCTGGGGAGAACGTGTCTCTGAGCTCTGATGCTTGCTGAGTGTGCACACACACATCAGTGGGATTGGCAGGGTGAGAGCGCAGCGTGGCCCCGCTCTCAGGGGAAGCCCACTGACCCTGCTCCTCATCCTCAGCTGCTGGCGATGGGTGGGAGGAAGGGGAAATCCTTCCCTGACCCTCCCCTTGGGTGCACTTCTTGTGCCACTTCTCCTGTGTGGGAAGGGATGAAGTTGCCCAGGATTTAGAGGAGATCTGGATCTCTGACCCTGCTCCTCATCCTCAGCTGCTGGCGATGGGTGGGAGGAAGGGGAAATCCTTCCCTGACCCTCCCCTTGGGTGCACTTCTTGTGCCACTTCTCCTGTGTGGGAAGGGATGAAGTCATCCAGGATTGAGAGGAGATCTGGGTCTGTTAGGCTTGAGGCCTGCCTGAAGAACTGCCCCTCCTTCTCATCACTCTGTGATTCTTTCCCTGTTTCCAAAAGCTTTTCTGGTTTGTTGTTGGGCTTGTTTCTTTTCGTTCTTTGATGTTTTTGCTTCACGTGTGGGTCAGACCACACCTCTCTGTGGCAATCCACATTCACTGCCTGGATCTTCTGGAGTGGGAGGACGGGGAAGATGCTGATACACAGCTGGGAAGAGTGTGTGAACCTCAGGATGTTGCTTCCAGCCAGCTGCTCCTGAGACCATCAGGATACCTGATGCTGAGGCTGGTTACACCAAGAAATCAGGACAATTCAGCTCTGCAGAGATACCAGTGAATGCCCAGAGGAACAGAATCACAGAGTGGTTTAGGTTGGAAGGGACCTTAAAGATCATCTCATCCCAACCCCCTGCCATGGGCAGGGACACCTTCCAGCATCTAACACCTTCCTCTCTGTGTGCTGAAAACAACAGTCCTGCAAACAGAGACAGTCATTCCACCGTGTGCTCGTGTCCTGCCACCACCAGCTGTGAGGAGGAGGAGGAGGAGGAGATCCTCATTGTTAGGGTGTGCTGGGACATCACTGGGATCACTGGCTTAGGGACATTTAAGCCTTTGTTTTCTATTCACAGTGTCTCACTTTGCCAGGCCTGGCAGAGAGCAGGGAAGAGTCATCTGCAGCCCGAGCTGAGATCAGGGGGAGCAGGATTGTCATCCTGCTCGTGTGCAGGGCTGTTCTCACGCCCCATTTCCTCTGTGGACACAAAGAAGAGTTATCAGGAGCATGCACCTGCTTCCAGCTGAGGAGAGGAAACACTTCTGGAGGGAGCAGAGGGTGGTGGTGGTATCTCAGGAACCCAGGAGGGATCAGGGCTCTGTTGGGCTCAGCACAGCAGAGGTTGATGCTGTGAGCTCGTGGTTGACACTGGAAAAATCATTGCTGTGCGCAGGGGAGGACTCAGAATTGTCATCATCACCCTGGTGTTTGTAAAACTGAGCTGCTGGTGGCACTGAGAGCTGCCCCGGGCCACAGAGGACACGTTCCCCAGCCCGTGGGTCAGTGAGGGCTCTCCCTGTGCCTGGCTGCTCACGGGTGAGGAGCACCTCGGCCAGTGCTCTGCTGCCCCATCACCCTCCTGGCTGCCTTTGGGCTCTCTGCTCCATCCCACAGCACTGCTTTAGTCCTGGGGACATCCAGTTCTGTCCTGGCTGTGTCCCAAAGGCCCTGGAGAGCCAAAGATGTCCAGGCAGCTAAGCTGCATGGCCTGAGGGAAGGGAGGGCAAATACACCCCAGTTTAGGAGTGATCATGTTAATGTGGTGCATTAATGAGGAAATTGGAATAAAGGACTTCATCAGAGATGTAAAGTGAATCGGTGGCAGGCTGGAAGTCTCCTAATGAGTGCTCTCCCCTGAGTTTTCTACCCTTTTGTGAAGCCAGAACAAGCTGTTTTGAAACAGCACATTAACTCGAGGCACTAAGAGGCTTCCAAGAGATGGGAGGGGAGGAAGGAGCCAGGAGATAGGAGGGAAGGAGCCAGGAGATGGGAAGGAAGGAGCCAGGAGATGGAGGGGAGCACTGGAGACAGCAATGCTGAGAGCTGCAGCTCAGAGCTCATCTGGTTTCTGAACTCCCCTGTGACTTTGGGCAGGACCAGGAGCCTGGACACCCCAGCACAAGGAGATGTTGACTGAGTTCTGGACACCAGCCCAGCCCTTCCCTAACACCAACGTGTCCTTGGAGCCACCTTCCCACACGAGGAGCTGGGCACCAACACCCCCAGCTGCCCTCTGGCCAGGGCACCCAGCAGCTGCCCTTACCTTTGTGTAATGAGGTTAAATCCCTGCCTCATCAGAGCCCTCGAATGAAGTCCCCACCTTGGTGGATCGATTGCATTTTCCATGATGCACTCGTGACACCGAGGCTGGCAGATGGATTGATGCTGGGAGCCTGGAGCGCTGCAGGGCCAGGCCCAGCGTGGGCAGGGCTGGTTGTCAGGGGGGAAAAGGGCAAATTTCCATGGAGAGCAGCAGCTGAGGGCAGGGCAGGAGCTGTGGGGGAGAGGGGGCACAAGGACAGAGTGTGCTGGCCCCTTGGTGCTGGCTCCCAGTTCAGATTTCAGGGCTGTTACAGGAGAAGGGTCCTTGTGTGAGAAGCTGTGGCAGAAATGGTCTCCTCTCCTCCAGGTGTGTCTGCACTGGGATCAGGGTCTGAAATGGGCTGTTCTTCCCACTGCCCCTCTGAGCAGGGTCTGGGAGAGGAAAGGAGAAGGAGAAACCTCCATGGGGGGGTTGCAGCGACATGAGGGTGCCTGGGGCTGCCCTGTGCACAGCCTGCCCACCCCAGCAGCCACATCACACCCCTGTCCCCAGGAGCTGCCACCTTGCCCTGACTGGGATGGCACCAAAAGGACCCCCCAGCAGCCTTGAGCCTTCTGGAAAGATCTTTACAGGTGCGTCCCAGTGGCTCAGCTGGGGAGTGGATCCAAGAGAGGAGTGCCCAGGGCTGGGTGTGAGGTGAGCTGGGGGCCCCAGGTGCCAGATCACTTCTCTCTGAGCTGCAGCCAGGCCAGGAAAATCTGTGGCCCAAGTGAATGCTGGCAGCCCCAAATCCCAGCTCTGGGATGTTTGTTCTTCTGCCAGCCCCCCACACATGGAGGCTTAGAAGGGACCTCTCTGATGAGGACCAGAGACCACCCACCTCACCCCAGCCACCTGCCCCGCTCCAGGTGCCAGGGCTAAGGTCACCTCTTCATCTTTCATCCCCATCTCCCTCACCCAGCGCCTTTCCCACCTCCCTCACCCCCCCCTTGCCCCTCAGGACCACTCAGCCCACGATCCCCCAGTGCTGGGAGCTTGTTCAGCTGGCTGGAGGAGCAGGCAGGGCAGCTGCTGGGTGGTCAGAGCAGGGGCTACAACCCCTCCTTCCTGCTCTGCAGCTGGACACCACAGGGCTGGGTGGTGGGGAGGGGAATGGGACCAGTCTGCTGCATGAACTGGGGGAATTTAACCCTTCCAGGTCAAGCCTGGCTCTCTTGAACAGCTCCAGGGTAGAGCCAGCCTTTCCCAGCCCCCTCCCTGGGAGCAGGGGGTAATTGAGAGGAGCAATCATAGCCCTAAAACCATTCCTCACCCTCCAAACCCAAACACCTCCTGCCTGCAGGGTGCCCACATTGCTGCCAAACCAGAGCTCCTGGGTGCTGGCTGTATCTCCTTCCTAAATCTGTAACAGCACAATTTATTCAATGTATCTGGCATTTTAAAAAAAGGGATTTCTCCTGTTAATCCCTCTGCAGATACACCCAGAGGTGACCTGGGGGCTGTCACAGCCTCGTACCCAGGCAGAGGTGGAGGAGTGGGCTCCAGGCAGAGGCTGCTGCCCACCCCAAGGCGTGAGGGCTGAGTGGGTGCCTTGCAATAAAACACAAAGGCAACAGGAGGAGGGCAATGCTGATAAAAATGCCCAGAGCAGCTGTGGCAGTGTGGGCAATGCGGTGACACCACAATTGGCTGTCACTTATTTTGAGGCTTAGCATCCCTGGCTGGTTTAAGAAACCTTGTTTAAGAAACCTTGTTTTTCTGTCCCAGGAGCCCTCTGAGGAGCTGAAGCATTTGTGCAGCCCAAAATTCTCTGGCCTGCTGCCAGCAGGGATGCAGGAGGAAGCCCAGGGAGCAGGACAGACCTCTTGTGAGGAGTGGGGGCTGCTGCCCCCACATTTGGGCTGAAAAGGTCTGATTTAAAGGTGAGAGGAAGGAAGAGACTGTCCTGTGCCTCTGGCTCATACAGGGAGCAGTTCATGGGTTGATCCCCACTCTTGGGAGCTCATCCCTGTCCTGGAGAGCGGGGAGAGGACAGGGCACACTCTGCTGTGGGTGCTGCCAGGGCACTGGGGCTGTCTCTGTGCAGGCAGAGAGCTGAGCTCTTTGTTCATCCCTGCTCTGAAGCAAGAGAAAAACACTCCTGCCGAGTGCATCCAGAAATAACCCAGGCCTCCAGCAGCCAAAAAGCTTCCAAGGGGGAATTTTAAAGTGCTGGGAATTTGGCCTCTCAGCCTGTGCTTGGGGCTCCTCTGCTGTTACAATGTGCCAGGAAGGGAAAGGCAGACCCTGAACAGTGCCTTGCTCCTGAGGTCCAGGAACCCTCATCCCAGCAGGGAACAGGGAACACTCCTGGGTCACCCCAAGGCTCTCTCAAGGTCCTCTTTTCACCCCAGTCTTTTCCTGCACCACCATCACAGCTTCTGTCTGAAAGGACACAGGTGATGGGCACTTTCCACGTGGGATGTGCTTCAGGGGGCATGGTGCCCCAAAATACCTCAAGAGCCCCTCACTTTGCTATATCCCTGGAACGAGGCCTCCTTGCAGGGCCAGCCCTGTTGCTGGTGTGGCCAGGATTTGGGAATCTGGAAGGGGGATGCAAAAAGGATGTGAGGTTCCATTGCCTGCAGAAGGGAGGAACTGGGGGCATTTAAAATCTGCTGTCTGGGAAGGACAGCAGATTCCTGCACTGTCCATATGGGATTTGAGTCACATCGTGAAGAGAACGATCCCTCCCGTGACACATGTCAGAGGCTGCAGGGAAGATAATGTTGCTTCATTGCTCTGGCCCCACTGCTTGTTCACCCACAGGGATCTCCTGGCCAGCTTTCCCATGTGTCAGCATCTCCTCAGCACCCCAGGGCAAGGGCATCGTGTGGCAGATGCTGCACAAGGGACAGACACCCTGTCACGGAGCAGCAGCTCTGCTCCAGCTCCATCCCTTCACCTGGGGCTGTAACCCAGCCCATCCCTCAGCCCCCAGCACCCACAGGCAGGCTGCAGCTTCTGGGAGCCTCCTGTGCCCCCGAGCTGATCCTGCCTGCCCCAAAGTGCCCCTGTGGGGCAGGACACCCACAGGGATGACCCGAGGGTTCTGGGCACACGCAGGAGCTCGCTGGAGATGCCCTGATGGATACAGGATCATCAGTTTATTTTAAGTTTTACAGGGGGCATTTTCCCTTGCCAGGAGTTGGAGAATAGAGGGCCTGGGTACCATCTGGCCAGGGGACTGGTGAATCATCCTATTTTCCAGTTAACAGCACTTGTTTGCTTTGGGAGATCTCCAAGTTAAGGGGGAAGAAAAAGAAAACCCAGCCCATGGATCTTTTCCCACACAATAAGAAAAATGCCTTGTTTTCTTTTTTTTTTTTTCCTTTTTTTTTTTTTCCCAAAAGCCAGTGTCAACTCTGCTTTTACTTAGCAGTGGGCTGGGTAAAAATAGACAGTGAAGTCATGATGCCTTTGGAAGAACCAGGTATGGCCTGGGGAGAGGGGGTGAGAGGAGACAGGCTTTGGGGACAGGGACAAAATCCAGCATGATGCAGGCAGAGAGGCAGGGTCTGTCCTGGGCTGCTGGTTAGCCCAGAGTCTTGTGATTTCCCTGGCACGTTGCTGGGAAGGGCAGGAGCCTCTCTGGTGGATGCTCCCGAGCTGAAGCTGCTGGGATGGGGCTGCAGCCCAGAGAGCTGCAGGAGCTCAGCTCTGTGCAGAGCTGAGGCACTCGGAGCTGGAGGCACTCTGGGAAGCAAGGGGAAGCAGCAGGGCGTGGAAGCCAAAGGGCTGTGCTCCTGCTTTCTCCAGGACCATATTGCTGCTGCCTTCTCTCTCAGTTTTCTGCTCAGCTCTGTCTGTTCCTCCCCTTTGATCACCTTGCCAGGCTGAGAGCACGCTGGGCTCCTTGCAAGGAGCCTGGTCCTTCCTCTGCCTGGCAGAGACTTTGATGTCTCCTGCTCAGGGCAGGGGCCCTGGAAGCCACTTGGACCCCTGGAGCATGAGGAGATGCAGTTGATGCCCAATTTTTGGTTCTGGTGGGGTGTCCTGTGGCAAAACCTTCCTGGGGCTGCTTCTGCAGAGCTGGGGCACATCCTGAGCTCAGCCAGGGCTGGGGTGGCTGCAAGTAAAGATCCTCTGGGGCAGAGTCTCTGGTATTTCTGCACCACAGGGCAAATCAGGGATGTGAAGGCAACTTTCCAGCCACACAAATGGATGTGAGAGCCCAGGGCTTACCGCAGAAATGCTGAGTCTCTCTGTAGGCTGGTTTGTCTCAGGTTGAGTGCTGAAGAAGACCCCAAATCGCTGACTGTGGTGTCCCCTCTGTCACCACACAGCTCCTGTGCTGTCCTGCCAAAGCCACTGCCCCAGCTTTGGACCTTTCCAGCCCAGCACCTGCTCAGGTCACGACTGAAATGAGTTTGGCTGGCCCCAGCACGCCCTTCCACAGGTATTTCTGCACATGCTTGGAAGCACCATGGAAGCTGCAAGGAGATGCCAATTTTACATAGCAAAAAGCTGCTGCCCAGCAGGAACACTGGGCCCTGCCAGGACCTGGGGAGATGGAGCTTCAGGCTTTATATTTTCAGGATATAATGTAGAAGGGTTTTTTTACTCTTCTTCTTAAACAAATCCAAACTTTCAAGGAAAAAAAATAATTCCTGTGGAAACTTTATCCTCGCCTCGCAAAGAATGAACCTTCTATCAACAAGAAAATTCACAAGATAGGGAGAAATTCACAAAATAGGGGGGAAAGCCGTGTCCCTTTCTCTTCCACCTGCTCCTGAGCCATGGTTTGTGTGCAGCAGGAGGCTGGAGATGAGCAAGGGGAATATCTGCGTTTCTGTGGGATCAGCCCCTGGAAGCGGCATTAGCAGGGAACGATGGGCCCAGCCCGGGCCGGCCGTGCCAGGGCGGCTCCACCGCAGCTCCGGGTTTATTTCTGTCCGGGCTCGGAGCGGGGGCGGCGGGGATCAGGTGACAGCGCCCGAGGAGCGCCTGGCATCGCCTGTCCTGCCACCGTGCGAGCACATGGCACTGGGAGAGGGAGCGGGCGGGGATGGGGACAGGGAACGGGGAACAGGGACAGGGAACAGGGAACAGGGAATAGGGAACACAGAACAGGGAATAGGGAACAGAGAACAGGGACAGGGAATAGGGACAGGCAGGGATGGGGACAGGGAACAGGGAACAGGGACAGGGAACAGGGAACGGGGAACAGGGAACAGGCAGGGATGGGGAACGGGGAACAGGGAACAGGGAACAGGGAATAGGGAGCAGGGAACAGGGAACAGGGAACAGGCAGGGATGGGGAACGGAGCCGGCAGAGATGAGGGAGCAGGGCTGGGCGGGCAGGGTGGCTGCTCCTCCTCACCAGATCCTTTCTCTTGGATGAGCCTGCCCTGGAGACCCCCGTGGGAGAGGGGATGCTCTCACAGTGTGGGAACCATGGATGCTCCCACTTGAGATGGCTCAGAGCTTTGCAGTCCAGTCTGGGGAGGGGAATTGAAACAGTGAATGCTTTGTACTGGGATTAGGAGCTGGAAACCAGTTTGTGATAGAACTGAGTCATGGGCATACCAAGGAGACACAGAAAGGACCGTGGTGGAAGCCCAGCTCCCCAGGAAGCACTGCAATGTCTCCATCTCTGAGCTTGCCTCATTTCCCCTCTGGTTTCCACACTGGGTTGTGTTTGAGCAGCGCCAGAGAGCCCAGTTCATTCCTGGTGCTGTCCCAGAAGAACAGCCAGCCTGGCAGATGTGGCTGTGATAAACCTTGAGGTGACTAATTCGGCAAGCTAGTCAAATCTGCCAATGTCCTTGGCCACACAGGAGCATCTTTCCAACAAGAATCCATCCTGGATCCCTCCCCAGCCTCAGCAGAGGTGAGTGT
>NW_005054319.1:130033-134382 GCF_000277835.1 Geospiza fortis | reverse complement strand
TCACCTGAACAAAATCTGCAGCACTGGAGAGTTTTATTTCCCAAGGGGCTGAGAAAAGAGAGGAGCCTGGAGTTAATCAAAGCCTGGGAAGTGTGTGGGAGCAGCTGTGACTGCAGGGAGCTCACAGGGTCTGTGCTGGAGGGGGAGCAGAGCTGCTCTGGGGCCACGGGGTGCAGAGGGATGGGGTCTGCTCAGAGAGTGGCTCTGTGGGAGCACAGGAACAGACATGGATTTCTCAGGTATGGGGTGAGGGGCCAGGGTGCTGTGCCCCAGCTGGGGGTGCAGGTATGAGTGGCATCACACGTGTGATCACCGTTCAGAGCCCTGAGCAGCACCACACAGCCCAGGGTGCTGTGACTCCACTCACAAGCCCAGCCTGAACTCCACAGGAGCCAAGTGCTCTGTGGCAGAGGCTGGGGCTGTTCCAGCTGTGGTCTGGGAGCCACACACTGCAAACACCCCCCCTTTGCAGGCCATCCTGCAAAGAATCCCCTTTTATATAACCCCCAGCACATGGTGCCAGAGTGGAAGGAGCCTGCCCTGCCCCAGCAGGTCATTTCAGGCTTGGCTGAGCTCCTTTCCTCTTGAAGAAATCTTTGCCAGCATCTCGGAAATGGCCCTGGTGGGATCTGCAGCCCCAGCACAGCTCTGGCACTCGAGGAGCTGCAGCTCCGAGCAGCAAATCCCTCCTGCAGCAGGACAAGGATGGATGATGTGGGAGCATGTGGAAAAATGGCAATGGATGCACTGAGCCTAACTCAGCTCCCAAAGGTCTGACCCTGTTGGTGCCTCCCAGCTGTGTCTCCCTGGATCCCTGGGAGTGTCCGGACATCTCTGATGTTGAGATCAAAGAGCCTGTGTCCATCCAGAGGGCTGGAAACACACGGTGGAAGGGATGCAGGCACAAAGCACCGCCCTCTTCAACCCTTACCTTGCTCTGTGGACAAAGGACACACACACACGAGCAGTGAAGCCGTGGGTGTCACCTGAGGGGGAAGACCTGCAGGCTGCTCTGCTGGGTGATATTCTGCAGACATTTAGCAGGAGCTAAATCCAGCTGGGATTTAGCAAGGTCTGATGCGTCCCCCCCTCTCTGGACTGTCACAGTCAAGGCAATGTGTCTTCCTGGGCTGATTAGGGAGAGTGTCAGGGACCTCACAGCCAAGACTGACAGGCCAGGGCTTCTCCTCTCACTCTGCTGTGTTTCACTAATTGCACCTCTCCCTAATTAAAAATCAGTGATGTGGCTTTGGCAGCTGCAGGTCAGGTCCCCCAGGCGACCCCGGGGCAGGGGTTGGGAGGGGGAGGAGGATGGAGCCATCCCTGGAGCCTGGCACATGCCCTGCCATGGCTGGGGGCTGCAGAGGAGCCAGACATCCAGGAGAGCCCTCCTGAGGAGCCACAAAACCAGAGCCCACCTTGCCAGAGAGGTGGGGCAGGCGAGGGGAGCAGGAGGGAAATGCTCTGTGTCACTGCAAAGTCCCTTTCCAGGTGGCAGTGGTGGCTCCAGTGCCACGTGGAGCTGGGCAGCAAACCCAGGGTGCTCTGGTGAGCTGGACATGCTCTGCCTCTCCCAGGGGACAGGAAGGGCCAGTTCACTGCCAGGCATTTAAAATCAGACATAATAAAAGCTGGATGATCTATAGAAGAGCAGGTTCCTCTTGGCTTGTTGGTTGCTGATCTATCAGCTCTTTTTCCTTCCTTATTTCCAAATGAGGAACAAAGTTTTGTTTCAGGTGTCTTCCCATGGGATAATAATGTCCCCAACTCACCCTGGGTGAAGGCAGGGGGAGCAGGCAGTCAGCAGCACCAATGCACAGTGTCAGCAGCTCCAGGGGGATTCAGTTAATGAGTTCTTGTGCTCTCCCTGCATCAGTGCAGACTCACAGACACCAGTGAGGGCTCCAATCCCCTGCCATGTTCCCCTGGGCCAGGCTGCTCCCAGCTCCATCCAGCCTGGCCTTTTCGTCCTTGTACATGCCCTGTTTGGAAATCCATGGGTCAAGGGGGTGTCTGTCTGTCTGTCAGGGTGTCAGATAAGGACAGGACAGGTGATGCTTTTGTTGCCCAGGGAAGCTGTAGGTGGGAATAGAGACATCAGCTCCTCTCACCTCAGGGGCTGCAGAGTGAGGTCTTGGGAGAGGCTGAACTGCACAGCAGCCATTCCAAGGGATGAAACAGGGAGGGTTTAGGAGGGGCAGGACACTGATCTCTCTGCTGGGCATGGACATCTTGCAGGAATTGGTGAGCAGACTTTGGAGAGTGGCTGGAAGCCTTCAGTGTGGTGGTTTACAAGAGAGCCTGAGAGGGACTTTGGGCCTGGAATGACAGGGCAAAGGGTAATGGCTTCAAACTAACAATGGGCAGGGTTAGTTGGGACATTGGGAAGAAGTTCTTGACTATGAGGCCCTGGCAGAGGCTGCCCAGAGAAGCTGTGGCTGCCCAGGCAGTGTCCAAGGCCAGGCTGGATGGGGCTGGTCTAGTGGAAGGTGTCCCTGCCCCTGGGTTGGAATGAGAAGATCTTTAAGGCCCCTTCCAACCCAAATCTCCCCAGGGAAACAGGGAGGATCGTGCCCAGCTCCCTTCTCTGGCCCACAGCCAGGGAGGGCTTGCAGATGGAAAGGGCTGGCTGGGGCTGGCTGCTCCTGATGGGCTAATAATACCCCTGGGAGAAGGTCAGGTGGGCAGCAGCACGGGCAGCTCCCATTACAGGCTGCCACTCATCGCCCTCAGCTGCCAGAGCCTCCAGAAAATGTTGGGATGTCTTGGAGGAGAGCTGGCAGTGCCACCCCTCCTCCTTGGCTGGATTTCCAGGGAGATGGCAGCAGGTGGCTGCCAGTGGGTATCTGCACCATGGCACAGAGAATTTAACCCCCAGCACCATCCCTGCCCTGCACCCCCCAGGTCCCCACATCCTCCCCTGCTTCCCCATCCCAGCAGGACCTGGCTGCCACCAGGCAGGCCCCATGCTGTCCCACGGTCACAAATGTCCCAGCAGAGAGGGTTTTTCTTGCTGAAAAGCTGCTTAGCAGCTTATGGAAACAATAAAAGTAGTATTATCTTCAGTGGTGAGGCAGATGGTTTGGATGATTGGTTTGACTTTTAAGCTGGATTTGAGCTACGGATATTCTGATTTTTAACAATTTTTGGCTGGTCAGACCCTGGCGGCGTAATCCCCAGATTGCTGCTCCCATAAATCCACCCCTCCTGTGCTGGGGGCTCTGGGATGGAGCCTTGCCCTGCGAGGGGCCCTCAGACACCTGCAAGTGACCCCCCCACCTAGGCTGCAGCCACCACCTGCCACCCTTGTCCCCCTGACCTTGGGGGGACAATGCCCATCTCTGCTCCCATCCTGCGTGGGCGGCTCTGCAAATCCAGGGCTGGCAGGAGCCCAGGCCTGAGCTTCTCCCTGCACATTGTCTTTTGCAGAGGGATTGATTTGGTTTTTCTCCTAATTATCAGGAGCTGGGGACTTCCTGCCACCGTCAGTGCTCCTTCTCCTGACAGAGCCTGTTCCTGCTGTCACCCCCACAGCTGTGTCAGTGTGGGGCGCTCAGAGGTGACCCCAGAACACAGCCAGGAGCCTTCTCCATCCCTCCTGCAGCAGGGACCCTCAGCCACCCAGGAATCCCTCCAGGGCAAAGGGATCTGCCTCACTCCAGGACCCCCAAGCAGCCCCTGGGGCTGCCCTGTGGCCACAGGGTTGGGAAAAAAGGGATTTGGGAATGAAATCAGTGGGGTTGGGGAAGGCTCCTGTTGGGGCAGCTCCAGACAAATAAAATCCGTGTATAAACAATAAAAGACATGCAGCAATGTCTCAGGTAATGAATTACCTGCCCCAAACCCCACAGCTGCCCCAGCTGAGAAGAGCCATCACACCCAGAACATCCTGTGTATTAGAATGGTTTTTATTTAGCATGAAAATAAAACTCCCCTAAAACAAGGTTCATCTTTGTGTGCACATTGAAGTTGTAAACTGAGAAAAAGAGGAAGACTTCTACAGAGGTCAAAGGTCACCCAAAACATCCCTTCAACAGAAATATCATCAGTTTTCTATTCTCACTGTGAGCTCCAGTGCTGGTCAGCAGTCACGGGTGAAGCAGAGGAGAGGGAGGGAAGGAGGGATGGGGACGAAATCTGGGAAATCTTTACCCAGCTTGCTTCAGTCCTGGATCACGAAACACCAGGGGGGAAAAACCTGTTGTGGAACAGCAGGGGCGATTTTGGGTCTGTTTGCGAGAGGCGCGAGAGGTGACCCTGGCACGGGCGGGTCCCAGGGAGGCGCCAGCGGGGATGGAGACGGGACCTGGCTGCGAGCTCGGTGCCCGATCCCAGCAGCCTTTCCCCTG
>NW_005054319.1:128582-129914 GCF_000277835.1 Geospiza fortis | reverse complement strand
CCCCCCGCCGGTGCCACCCCGGAGTGGGAGCAGGGAAGGGGACAGCGAGGAAGGGGCCAGCCCGGGGGGCGGGAGGGATGCTGGGGGTCGTCAGGCAAAGAGGGGAAGGCTTAATTACATCCTAATGAGGTGTTTCCAAAATAAATGTGCCAGCTGCAGGGGAAGAGGAGAGGGAGTGTCGGCTGGCTGGGGAAGGGATGCTGATCTGTCAGCTTGAGCACATCCTCTCCATCCTGATATCCCACGGGAAACCCTTCTCACTTCTCCCCTGAAATCAGCGCCACCGAGCCCAGCTTGATTCCAAATTTATTCATTTGGGGTTTTCCACCAAAGCCCAGGGTCAAGACAGGAGGTGTCCTTCACCTGCTTCGTGAAAATCACCAAATTTCCCAGTGAGCAGCACCTCGGGAGCGTTTGTGACCTGAACTTTGCAGTGTTGTGCTGATTCACAATGGCTTGTCACAGAAAAGCTGCCTAAAAGTGACAGAAAAAGGGACGCTGACTCATGTGTTTGCCTTCCCCGAGTGAGGAGAAATGTGAAAGGTGAACAAAGTACTTAGCGGGTGATAATTACATTCTGCACTGAAAAAAGCCAATCCATATTAATAAGCCAGAGTGTTATTGCTAGTAGAGACATTTTACAATTAAAAAAAATTAAAATATTTGAGGTTTTTAACCTTGACGGTGACC
The DNA here is from genome assembly GCF_000277835.1 of Geospiza fortis. Taxonomy (NCBI): domain Eukaryota; kingdom Metazoa; phylum Chordata; class Aves; order Passeriformes; family Thraupidae; genus Geospiza; species Geospiza fortis. The sequence continues at coordinate 129,224 of NW_005054319.1, read as the reverse complement.
TGTTAACAACAAGTGTAAGGAAACCCCTAATTTTGTCCCATTCACAATTAAAAATCTGTGTTAAGGAGAAACTCCAGCTGCTGCCTTCCTGGACTCCCTGCAGGATGCTGGAGGCTGCTTCCCTGGCTGGATCCTGCTTTTAGTGGGATGAAACCTGGTGTGGGATGGAGTGGAAAAGCTTGCCCCTCTGGCAGAGCTCTTGTATTGCCTTTATGGAGGGGGAAAAAGGAGCTGGAGAGGGTCCACCTTAATGTAGGATGAAAAAGCAAATTGCCAGCAGGAGAGCAGAGATGCTGCTCCGTTACTATGGTTACCCCCAGAGACAACCCAGCATCCCTGGGTACCCGAGGTACCCGAACTGGAATGGCACTGGGGCAACTCCTGGGGCAAGGGAGCAAATCTGAGGGGTCTGAAGGGTCTGAGCCTCTTGGAGCAGCCTGGAGAGAGGATGGATGCAGGATGGATGGAGAAGCAGCATCTCCAGTGGGGCCAGGGCAAAGTTCTTTGCCTTCATCCCTCTGAGGTGAGGTCCTGGTGGGAATGCAGAGTTCCCAGCCCCTCTGCCACATTTCAGTGGGTTTGAGCCAAACCCATCCAAGCTGATGAAAAGACACCCTGATTTTTGGGAGGCCAAAAACATCT
>NW_005054319.1:126897-128532 GCF_000277835.1 Geospiza fortis | reverse complement strand
AAAGGGGCAGGGGGCCAGCCAGTGAGGGCTGGTGCAGTGCTGAGGTCAGAGAGGGGTTTAGCCCTTAAAGACACCTTGAATATTAGAAGTGGAGGTTGCCAGCAAAGAAGAAACTCCAGACTCATGACACTGGTGCCCATCCCTGCTGAAAACTTCCCAGCCAGGCCTGTGAGGTGTAAGCAAGGTCATTCCCCTCAGAGCTACTCACTCCTTCCCACCCTCAGTTCAGCTCTCGAAGACGAGGATGGTTGGACTGCAAATAAAGCAAGGACCAAACACCCCGGCAGCACATCTCCCGTGGTGCCAGCACCAGCTCAGCTCCCTGGGGATTTCTGTACAAGCAGCAGCCACCGAGGGAGGAACTCTGGAGGCAGTGGGAGCCGTCCCCAGGGAGCTGCCGGCTCCTGAATCATTAAATGCTTCCACAAATGAAGCGCTGGGGTTTGTAGTGCAAATGCTGTGTGAGGAGTCTCTGCTGTGTGAGGATTCAATGCTGTGAGAGGAGTCTCTGCTGTGTGAGGAGTCACTGCCTCATGGCACAGCAAACCCCAGCAGTGGAGGCACAGGAGGGAGCCGTGGGAAGCTGCTGCACGGGCCCGTGCGTGTCCCCAGGAGATGCTGCCAGAGCATCCCCCACCTCCTCCCTGGCATTTTCCTTGCCGAGATCCAGCCCGTGGTTCGGAGTAGAGTTTTTCCCATCTCCTCTCCTCCCTGCCTCTAACAGGCCATTACTGTCCCTGAGAACCCCCCGCTCCTCTCCTCAGCAAGAGAAAAGCTTCCAGAAAAGCATCTGGTCCAGATTTAAAGGCATTAGGAGACAGAGATTGGTGGCTTGTTCTAATAGCTAATCATTATTAAAAGATCGCTCCTTATTTCCAAGACAGATTTGTCTGGCTCCAGCTTCCAGGAAGAGGTGGTTATTATGGCTCTCCCTGCTAGATTAAGTTACCTCTTTGTACCAGTGTATCCTCCCCGTGACAAATGCTGTAATCAAGTCACCTCTCAGTCTCCCCCTTTGCTAAATTAAACGGGCTTTGCTCTTAAATCTTGCTTAGCCCCAGCCCCCTCTGTGATGATTAGAGTGAGTGGCTGGGATTTTTTTTTTAATTAGTAAAAAACTTCCTTATGGTGAAAGGGATGGAGCTGATGGAAATTATCAGCCAGCGGTCACCTGAACTGGATTCAGCCCCTGCCCAGCCTGAGGAATGATGATGGATAATTTCCCCAGGTTATCCCAGTACATGAGCCCCACTCCCTGTGGCAGCCAGGTGTGAAAGCCAGGAGGAGAATCCGGGATGGCAAACCCAGGCTGTGTGTCCAGCAGGCCATTAACCTCTCTGCAAATAGCATCTCACACTGTCTCCTCTTTCCTCCAGCCGTGACCATTAAAGACATTCAAACTGTCACTTGGACATGGTGTGATGTCCCCTGAGGTCCCCACAGGAGGCAGTGCCGTAGGAAACAGATCCTCCAGGGCCCAAGGGGACCAAGGTCGCTCTGGGAAGATTTGTTGGGCTGGTTTTGGATGACTGGGCTCGTTCTGCCTGGCACATTTTCCCATCTCCGGGCTCCCTGCATGGCTGCCCTCCGCTCCTGTGGGCAGCCACTGGAGCGAGTGGTACCCAGGGAGGGGCT
>NW_005054319.1:124798-126883 GCF_000277835.1 Geospiza fortis | reverse complement strand
ACTTCTGAGAATCCCTGCAGCAGGGAGGAAAATTATCCTCCCCAGAAAAATTCAGATGTGTGTTTTCTGCTCCTGCCTAGAGGCAGCAGGATGGATATTTGCTAAAAAGGCTCTTAAAAATAATCTCTCTTTGCCGTGCTGGCCCCAGACTTGCTCAAAGTTTGCTCCACATATCCTGTGTGTGTGACAACTGACAGACTTGGAAACACGTTGGAAGTTGGCTACAGGCAGACACTTCACTATGATCTTTAAAATATACAGCATGACGCGAGATATTTTAAATAGATCAAAATACATTTATTACATATTTATATTATTTTCTCTAGTCTATTTATATCTTTTGGAGACTCTTATATATAATATATATAATATATTTAAAATAACATAAAATTGGCCAGTTTTGTCATCTGAAATACATTTTACAAATATATATATACATTGTCACATATATCTCAAATATATGTGCAATGAGACAGAGAAACACCGGAGGTGGAAAAGGTACAGATACTTCATTGCATCCCTCAGCTTCCCTACCACCACTGCCCCAGCGAACAGACTCGGCATTTCATCCCTGGGAAACCAGTGCTCCCAGTTCCTAACCTGCCCTGTGAACTGGTGCCCGGTCTCCACCCCAAGTGGGGTCAAGCCTGGGGGAGCACTGGGTGTGTTTGAGGGGAGATGGAGGGGACGAGGTGCCCTGGGATGGGCAGCAGGACAGATGTGCACAGCTGGCGGGCGAGGGGATGGGTGGCATCAGGTTGGGCGCTGTCCCACGTCCCGTCCCTGCTCCTGTTGGATCCTGCCCTGTGCCAAACCCCCCGTGGCAGCATTCCTGAATCGGGGGGTGGGAGAGCAGGATGTGGCCGGAGTGCTGGACACAGCCACAGCTGCCACACGCTCGTTTCTGTGTGCAATAAATGAGAGAGGGGGACACACACACACACACACACAGAGGGGACTCTTTTGGTCGTCAGCACGAGAGGAAAGGGAAGAGCAGGAGGGTTTAAAAATAAACGTATTTGTTCTGCCTTATTAAAGATAGAAAAGGTGGCTCTGAAATCATCTCCTACAAAAGGTTTGAAGGTCAAGCAGGCACCGAATCGCGAAAGGTTGAGCGCTAAGTGATTGTCCCAGCCCTAAAAGACAAAGTGCACTAAATTCGGTGATGAGAAGCTAAGGCTCGTCCCGATGGCCCCCAGCCCTCCCCCGGCCGAGTGAGGAGCCCCCAGGGCACAGAATGCTCTTCCCAGAGGTGGATTTGGGGTGTGGGGACGCTGCTGCTTGCTGCCCTCACTGGGGAGCTGTTCAGGGTGAGGCCAAACCGGAGCAGGTTCAGCCCCGACCCCCGGCTTGGGGAGCCCCGGCCCGGGGCAATCCCTGCGGGATGCTGGCCAAGGGATTAGCGGCTCCCTCCTTGCCAAGGATCAGGTGTAACACCGGAGTGAGCCCCGGGGATGGAGCTGGCTGCAGGAAATGGCCGGCGGCTGTTCATGGTGGGGGCACATTTCACCCTGATCCTCTCCAAGCCCCTTCCCACAGGGATTCCACTCCACAAAAACCCACACCCCCAAAGCATCCCTGTCCCTTCCCAGCCCCCTAAGGAAACCCAAGTGTTGAACTTGGGCTTTTCCCACCTTTTTTTTGTTTAATTTTTAATTTTTTACCCCTTTCTTTGACAATTGATGGGATTTAAGCTATGGCTGGGCAGCCTTCCCATTGCTCCCTGGTGGTAGGAAAAAAAGACCAGTAGCTCTGAGCTCTCACTGGTAGGCAAAAATAATATTTATACACTATGTACCGGCGTGGTCCATGGTCAGGACAAGGACTATACAGTAGATATAGGACATCTCACCAGAGCTAGACCCTCACTAGGGCTTGGGGCAGGGGTTTGTGAACAGGGGCCAGGGAAGGTCCAAAATCCCCTCACTGTGCCAGCCACAGTCCCTCCCTGTCCCAGTTCACATCCTCCTACACAGCAGTTTAAAAATACATCTGTATATATTATTCTATTCTCCCAGGTAACACTGTACAATCATAGAAGTTTCTTTAAAAGCAATAATTTACTTAAAGACATCTCTATTTCTC
>NW_005054319.1:118281-124719 GCF_000277835.1 Geospiza fortis | reverse complement strand
TCCTTCCCACCCCCCAGCTGCTGTGGTGCAAAAAGCAGGGGGTAAAAGCATCCCCCCAGGAGCAAAGGGATTGGACATGGGATGGCATCCACCTTCACTGCCTTAGAAACATAAATGTCACGGCTGGAGCTCAATGGCACGTCCCTACGTGTCCCCAGTTGTGGGGACAACACATTTGGGGCAGTCAGTGCTGAAAGAGCTGCCTCCCAGCGCTGCCCCTGGAGAAGGTTTTCTCCCAGTGGTTTTTAGAGGAAGCCAAAACCAGAGCAGCCCCTTGGTGGGCAGTGTGGGGTGGTGGTGACAGACACTGGTGGGAGGGAGCTCTGCAGGGATGATGTCCTGGTCCCCAGCACGGTGCTCGGTGGCACAGGGCAGGGGGACACTCAGGGCAGCCTTTCCCCAGAGCCCTTGGCAAGGAAAAGATGGGGATGGGGACACAGGACAAATCCTGCTTCTGCCACACCACAGCAAGTCCTGACCCCGAGACACGGCTTCCCTGGTGTGGGCTGTGGGGGGAAAAGCACCAGGAGCCCACCCCAGCCAAAATGCTGTGGAGGACCCCACTGCTGAGCCCTGTCCCCAAGGGCTCCATGCCCAGGGTCAGATGAGGGATGCCCATGGGTACAAAGCCTTTCCCATGGCCACAGGGAGCAGGGAGCCAGAGTCTGGCTCCCAGAGCACCAACGAGCAGCACAGCCAGATGAAGGGACCCACAAACTGCACCTGCCTGACTCCTTCCCTCTGTGGGGAGGAGGCCAGGAGCAGAGGGGAGCACCTTTCCCGTGCATGGGGTGCTCTGCCTTGTGCCAGAGCCAAAGCTGAAGCAGGTTGTCACCAAGGCCAGCCTGACAGGCGGTGGGTGGATGATGGGATGAGGGTGCTGCAGAGCAAGAGGGGGGATGCAGGATGGGGGCTGTGGAGAAGGGCTGGGACACGGGATGAGTTCGCATCTCTAAGGCACAATCCACCTTGAGGCTGGGACACAGGGATGGGCTGAAGCAAAAGATGGGGTGATTTTCTCAACTGGCATCTGTTGTTTTGGGGAGAACATCTGCCTCTGAAGCAGGACTCTCTGGTGGGTTGGGAATTCATAAAGCCCAGCCTGGCACGAACACAGATCCAGGACTAGAAGTGCAGCCCAACAAGATGACTTTCCCGTTGATTTCCATGTTTGAAAATATTCTTCAAGGAAGAAAAATACCAAATTGGTCAGAAAAGTGGGGAAATACCCAGTTTTGAGAGCTCTCCGCTCTCATTTTTGTGCTTTTCACTGTTATGTCCCTGTTATGGTGAACCTTATGAATTCCCCATCAGAGATGTTGGGGGAGACCCAACAGTTCAGCAGCTGAAGTTCCAGGCCCCATTTCCACCCCAAAATCCAACATTTCCAGAAATTGGCTAATTACCATGTTTACAATGCTTTTTTTCTCTCACTTTCCTGCTTATCCTTATTACTTCCTTTGTCAATAATTCCACTACTTTCTTTCACTGCCACAAACCTACAGTCACTTACATCTGTTTTCTGCATATGAAGCCATGCCAGTGGTAAAAAACCACCCCAAAGTTGGATGCAATCTTAACTTTCAGCTCTTGCATTTACCCAACAAGTCACCCCCTTAAAGGACCCCGGTGGCTTCTTCGTTCCCTTGTTCATTTTTAAAAAATACTGAATGACTTCTTTCAGATTCAATATTATTATTATTGTTATAATCATAATAATAATGATTATTATTATTATTATTTTGGTAAACAGTCTCCCAAATGGTGTGGTGAAAATATTAAAAACCCTCTCACCTCCCTCCCCCGTTTTTTCCCAAATTAAAAAGAAGTACATTAATGTTGCATGTTATTTCAAGTGTTTTTCTTGTGCAACTGAACCAGACTGCCTGCCGAAGGAGCAATTGTTTTGTTGTTGCTGCTCAGTTAAAAAATAAAAGGAAAAGAAGAGAAAAGAAAGAGAGAAAGAGAGAGACTAAGATTTGTTTCCTGATATTTCCTCTTTTTGGATCTCGCAGTGCTCGCCTCCAGGAAAACGCTGGCGTTTTCCCTGCAGGGAGAGCAAAGCCCCACGGGGCCGAGCGGGGCGAGCACCTGCCCATGCCCCACAGACCCTCCTCTCCTCATCCTTCCTTCTGTCCATCCATCCATCCATCCATCCCCCAGAGCCGTGGGCCCTGCTGCGGGCGCTGGGCGCGGGGGACGCGCCGTGGCCTGCCACCGTCCCCTCTGCAGACCGCTCAGTGGTTATTGCGATGAAACTGAAAACTATGAACGATACTAATTTCTCAAGCATTCCTATGGCACTTGCATTGTTCTGCATAATTTGAGCGGGTTGTAGGGGAAGAGATTAGAGGAGGAAAAAAAATACCCTTGGAAAAGTCAACGGAAGGACCAAGAGTCATATTTCTGACTCCCTCCTGTACGACCGCTGATCCAACGCTATTGTGGCTTGAAGCCTGTCAAACTCGTGCCTGTTGTCCGGGCTGAGGTCCTCCAGACCCCGACTGTCATCATCTTCCTCTTCCTCGTCGCGGCTCATGAAGGCCAGCTCGTTCTCGTAGCAGAAGGAGTTGGTGCTGGGCAGCACGAATTTGTTCTCCACCAAGTCCTTGGCGCTGCAGCGGGGCGTGGACGGGACCTCGTAGGTTTTGTGGAAGTGGGAATAGTCTACTTTGTACTGGTTTTTCTCCTCGAACAAGACGGGCTCGAAGCGGTGGCCCCACAGTATCTCACTGGCCAGGTAGGAGCTCCGAGCTTGCGTCGTCATGGCTGTGGCCTCCACCATGCCCTCCAGGATGACGACGATCTCAAAGTCATCTGTCTCCAAGTCCTGGCGGCTGATCCCAAACAAGGGGCTGTCTTCGTTGATCTCGTGGAGAATGGTGATGGGAGACACCAAGAAAATACGGTCCAAGCCTTTATCAAACCCCACATCAATGTCTATTTGGTCGAGTGGGATGTACTCCCCTTCCTCTGTGATCCTGGGCTTAATTAGCTGAGCTCGTACGTGGGCTTCTACTATGTGGCTTTTCCGTAGGTTCCCAACTCTCCACATCAGGCAGAGTTTTCCATCTCTCATTGCCACTACTGCATTATGGCTGAAAAGTAATGTCTGGGCCCGTTTTTTGGGCCTGGCCATTTTTGCCATTATTGCACCAATCATGAAAGAGTCGATTATGCAGCCCACGATGGACTGAACCACCACCATGAAGACGGCGAGCGGACACTCCTCAGTCACGCAGCGGAAGCCGTACCCAATGGTCGTTTGGGTCTCGATGGAGAACAGAAAAGCAGCCACAAAGCCATTGACCTGCAGAACGCAAGGCTTGAAAGTATCATCTCCACCCGGGTTTTCTAGGTCTCCATGAATGAGTGCAATTAGCCAGAAAATCAGCCCAAACAATAACCAGGACACCAGAAATGCCAGGGAAAAGAGCAGGAGCATATACCTCCAGCGGATGTCAACGCACGTGGTGAACATGTCTGCAATGTACCTCTGTGGCTTGTCATCCATGTTGGTGAACTCCACGTTGCACTGACCATTCTTCTTTACAAACCTGTTCCTGCATTTCCTCCTGGTGTGGATTTTCCCATTGCCAAAGCCGTTGATACCTGGCATGGTGGTCAACCTCAGCCCGTCTTCCTCGGAGGACACGATGCTGTAAGGGTTGACTCTGCCCGTTGTCATCCCTGAGCCAAGCCCACAGTGAAGGTGAAGGGTCTTGCGACTCCCAGTGTCCCCCTGACCCACCCCTGCCCACCCCCCAAATTCTGCTGCGGTGGAAGAGAAGTCCCAAACTTCCACGTCTTGGCTGCCACGTCACCACGTGGATCCTGTGAGAGGCTCTGCAATGAGAAAACAGAGACAGGGCCGTTACCACTCATGGCACAGAGACCCAAGGGGCTGCTTGGCCAATGGTTCTGATGAGTGACAACCTCCTGCACTGCTCTAATTCTCCCTTCCTTGGCTGGGCTGCTCTCAAAAAACACACCGAGGAAGGGAGAAGGTGTTAGAGTTTCTTCTTTCATGATACGGAGTGAACAAATCCTACTGCATTTGTGGGACACTCAACATCTCCAGCAGAGGAAAAACCTGGAGAGTTTCTCCACTTCGCTTTTCCCACGAGCTCTGCCACCAGAGAGGAAAGCAGAGAGGCCGAGCTGTTCTCTGTGGGACACAGATACCAATAAAGGTACTCCTGGAAGCAGCTCCATCAGTTCACATTGCCCGTGCCAGATGGATCGGTGCCCAGCCCAGCGCCGACCTCAGAGCACCAGCTCTTCTGGGCTCGAGGGAAAGCACAGGGAGATGTGGATTTAACCTCTGTCCCCCTGCCTGGGGATGGGAGAGGACACAGCCAACGTGCATCTGGTTGGAGAAGGCCCCGGGAAGGTACTTGCTCAGGGCAGATGTCCTGAGGAGCAACTTTCCCAACGTATCCATTGGGACATGGAGCCATCCACGGCCACAGATGGGTTTAGCTGGCCAAGTCTCATGAAGGAACAGCTGCCACTTGGGAATGGGGAGCTGTTTTGGTCCCTTCTGGAAGGCTCAGCTGCAGGGTCAAAGACCTACACTCAGCTTTGCTTGGGAGAGAGGTGACATGGACATGGGAGAGGTGGCCCAAGCCTGGTGGGCTCCCTGCTGGAGGTGAGCATGTGGTGGGGGAACCCACTCTACCAGGCTGCTGGACCCCCCCAGCCCCTTGTGGGGCTGCATCGGGGAGTGGACAGGACTGTGAAGAAGCCATGTGGCACATCCCAAGCACCTCAAAGAGATGGCACCACAGGAACTCTCCACACACCACCCCTGGCACAGGCCACCCTATTATTTAGCACCATGGGACGTGCCACTGAGGATGGAGCTGCCTTGCTGGTGGTGAGACCTGCACAGGGCACCAGGGTAGGGGTGGAGTGGGTGCAGAGCCCCCTGTGAGAGCCCAGCTGTGCCTGGAGCACAGAGAAGCCGCTGGGCTGGACAGGCTGTGCCGGATCCGCTGGCCCGATCGATGCGCTCGATTCCTGCAATCAGCTCCAGTGCCCGGGGACACGCTGGGACAAGCACACCCTTTCCATTACACAGTGTCCAGGGCCAGCCAGAGCCAGGGAGCACTGCCAGGCACAGCCTGCCTCGGGCTGCATCATTGCAATGATACCCTGCACTGCCTTTTACTGAAATGTTCCCCAAATCCAGCCTCCGAATCAAGAAACCCTCCAGAAGCACTGCACCACAACCAGGAGCACTAAAGCCTGCCCAGACCTCCCAGCTGCTGGACATAGACCCATGTGTGCCACCACCTCATACCAAACAACACATTTCCCCCTGCTGCAATACAAGCACAAGCATTTTTATCACCAAAGTTGTTTTTTCGAGAGCCACAGTGGCTTGTTGGCATCTCAGCAGACCAAGGGATTGCTCACACACTGAATGAGAGGTTCACCCTCCTTGGAGCCACAGGGGAGAGTAAAATAGGCACAAACAGTTAATATTAATAGTAAATATTTACAATCTTATAGTCCCTGGAATTGAAACAGGACCAAAGTGGCCTCGCAGAGCTGATCTGTCAGGCCAGCTGCCCAGCACCAACCTGGTCTCCCACCCCAAGTCTTCCTCCTGTCCATCCTGGCTGCATCCATTAATGTTTCTCCTCTTTTTTTTTAAATGAGATCTGAGCATTTTGGGCCACAAAAGGCTGCTCTGCCATCACCCCTCTGGCTCGCCCCAGGACAATACACTGAATGCTTTTGCCACAAGAGGAATTCAGAGTTGGGGTTTTTTAATTAATTCTAGATGCATTTGAGAAGTGAACAAAATGCAATGAGCCCCCAGTGACCTGTGAGAGGATTAGCTGGGGTCTGGATTAACTGTGCTGGCAGGAGAGCTGTGCCCGGGTGACTGCAGAGGCAGCAGAGCTGCCCTCACCTGTGGTGGAGCTTCCAGAAACCCTCGGGCTCCTCGTCCCCAGCCCTGCTCTCCCCTGCCTGCACCCCTTTCCCCATCCTTCCTTCCTTCTCTCTACCCTTCCTTCCTTCCTTCCTTCCTTCCTTCCTTCCTTCCTTCCTTCCTTCCTTCCTTCCTTCCTTCCCTTTTTCTCCTTTTCCCCTTTTTTCTCCTTTTCTCCTTTTTCCATTTTTCCCTTTTTCCCTTTTTCCTTTCTTCCCTTTTTTTCCTTTTTTCCCTTCTTCCCCTTTTCCCCTTTTCCCTTTCCATGTCACACAGAGTTTCAGGGACCCCTCTGCCGCGGGGTGATGCCAGGACAGACCCCAGGAGCCGACTCTGGTTTGGGTACAGGGACATTCTTGCGACACAGCCCCTTTCCCATCTGGGACCCCACATTCCCGAACTCTTCCCTGGGAGGGCCAGACCCCCCCGTCCCGGGCCGGCAGCGGCAGCCTGGGGAGACAAATGAAGCAGCTAAATAAAGGCAGCAAAGTGGA
>NW_005054319.1:117379-118271 GCF_000277835.1 Geospiza fortis | reverse complement strand
TGCGGCTCGTCCTTTATTTAGCACGGTTTTGTTTGGAAATACACTTTCTCGACTTCGCTGAAAGCTGAATTTCTGGTTTGGTTTAAATTTGAAGGCTGGAGCCCCACGCTGCCGCTGCGGGAGGCTCGGGCTGGGAGAGGGCTCATGCAAACACGCGGGAAGCCGTGGCTGGACGGGCTCTGACAGGGGACCAGCCGGGGACAGCAGCCCCGTGGTCACTCTGCACCTCCCTGGCTCCGGAGCGCATCCTCTGCACCACCCTGGCACCTCCGCACAGCCAGAACTGCCCCAGGGGCTGCCAGAGGTGCTCCTGGAGCTGCATCCCCCTTCCTGCCGGCTTCCCAGGAGTCCCACGAACCTGCCCATCACGATTTTCCCGCACAGGAACAAAATGAAAACTTCCCTGCCGGTCCCGTTAATCCCAGCCCAGCTCCAGCGCAGGCAAACCCCGCAGGGTGCGGGGCAGGAGCGGGGCCATCCCCCGCTGTCGGTGCCACGCGTCCCGGGCAGAGCTAACAGCGTTAACGTGTAGGAAACAAACCAGGCTCATAATTCGAGTTTCGGGAACGAGCGGCCCCAGCTAATGGGCTGACAAGAGAGGAACAACTCCTGCCACGAAACTGCAGCAACGCGGCTCCCAGCGCGGAGCGGATCCGCGCCGAGAACCCGAGCGTCTCCAGCAATCTGCCAACTGCACGCTTAATTTTATTTATTCCACATTTTTTTTTTTCTTAAAAGGGGATGTGAAATGTTACAACAATATTCGGGACAGCCGGCACGCTGGGAAAATGCGCTGGGTGCCGGGGAAGTCATTAGTTAGAGCCGGCCGAACGTGTCAATGCGATTTATCATCGCACCTTTCCTCCGGAGAGGACGCGTTTCGGCTGGCGCC
>NW_005054319.1:110081-117369 GCF_000277835.1 Geospiza fortis | reverse complement strand
CGTGGATTTTCCCTCCCATGGGAGTGTGACACGGCTCAGATGGGGCTCGGAGGAGCTCAGTTGGGGGATGGTGAGTTTGCAGGTCCCCCGTTGGAGGGGCAGGAGAGGGGATGGCGTGAGCGGGTCACTCTGGGCGCTGCTGCCTGCCCCGAGCCGAGATAACGCTGCCCCGCGCCGGGAGATAACGCCGCTATCTCCCGCGGCGATGCCCTTCATGGCCCAGCAGCAGCCCAGCAATGTCAGCGGCGAGGAGCGAGCTCTGTGTGCGGCCGAGAAAGCCCAAACATCCCCTGCTCACCCCGTCCCGACAAAGCCACCCCTCACCGGGCACCCACAAACCGAGGGGGGGCAGCTCAGGTGCTGGAGGCTCCCCCAGCCCTGCCGGGGCAGCAGCGATGCTTGAATAACTCCCTCCTACAATGCCCTGTCTTTGAGCACTGCCACAAAATGAAGGGTCAGCACAAGGCAGGCCAGGTCAGGACATATAAAGAATAAATGAGGATAAATGGCTCCCTGATTCCCCTCCGCTGCCAGGGAGGACAGGAAAGAGGTTCCCACCACAGTGCATCCCTAATGAGAAAAAACTGCTCCATTTTGGCAAGGACACGGGAGGAAACAGCCCCGGGCACACACCCCTCCCCAGAACACCCATGTACTCCCCATTTCCAACGAGCAGTCGAGAAATCGCTGTCTGCAAGCCTTGGTGGCACATACAGAGGGGAAACTGAGGCACGTGGGACAAGGAAGGCCGTTGGTGAGCAGGAGAGACGCTGGCTCATCCCTGCCCCCTGAGCCACGTGTGGATGCCACGGGTAGGGGAGCAGGAAAAAGGGCCACGTGCAGCATTCGTCACCACCGGGGCCAGGTGGCCTCTGTGGGGTGATGGGCTTGTGCTTAAGCACCCTAAAACTCCTGATCTGTGCCCTGGATCAGAGAGATCCTGGGAAAGAGCCTTTCAGAGGCTGCACTGAGCATTCATTTGGCCCCAAACTCCATGATGTGGGGACTGAGTACCCCAGTCCAGCTGTGTCTGTTCCAGCTCAGCTCCCATCCCTGCTCCAGCACCCATCCCTGCACTGACAGGGCCCCGGGGCTCTACAGCCACCCCTGCTGCCTCCCACTGCTCCTGCTGCTGTCCCCCTGCCCGGCTGCAGGACAGTGCCAGGGGGATCTGGGAATGCCACAGCACCCACAGTCACCCCAGCCAGCCCTGCTGCCCCCCAGCTCTTGAAATCCCATCTCGTTCTCCTGGAAAACTCAGGCTGTTTTTCCATCCCTCACATCCACACACCTGGACAGGGGGACATGAAGGATGAGGGCGAGGGTGTCTCAGGGACCACCTGCACCAGGGGCTGCCAAAGGATGTCCCAAAACCCACCCAGCCTGCCCTGTCCACATGACTCCCACCCAAACCTCTGGGGTACCCCTCCCCACACCCCCTGCAGGCCCCCACAGCCCCCCCAGCTGCCCTGGCTCAGAGGGTGGGTGTAAATATCCCAGGAATTCAGCCTGGGAAGGGGCAGAGCCCCAGCTCCTCCCCAGGCAGGGGGGGCTCAGCTCAATCCCGGGGGGTCAGCCCTTACCTGGTGTGTGCCCGGGGGGACCCCAGCGCTCCCCGGCCATGGCTGCAGGGCACAGGGGGCCCCAGGCCCTGCCGCCGCCCGGGCAGGAGACAGAGAGATTTAATTGAATTTCTAGATTATCCTGGGGGAGAAATTGTAATCTCCTTTAAGCCAACCTCTGGTCGAGTCCCGTAACCTACTGTCCTGTGCCTGGGAAGGGATTTAGCGAGGGGGAGGGGAGGTTTCCCAGCCTGCTGATGCTCCAGACCCTGCACCCGGCAGGATCTGACCCACAGGACGTCAGAGTTCTGCTCCCAGCAGCCCCAGGGCCCTGCATATTAAAGTTCTGCAGCAGCAATGCCCTGTCCCCGTGTCCTGCCATGGTGACAGTGTCCCAGGAGCCTCAGGAGCTGGTGGGGCTGGGACTCTGGTGATGCAGACGGCTGGGGCTGGGTCAGCGGGGTCTTTGGAGAGTGAAGAGGAGCCCCACTGGGTGGGACTCATGGCTGGGAGATGTTCAGGGCTCAGAACTGAAATACCACCCAGCCCAGCCGTGCCCAAGGTGCCAGAGGGTTGTACAAGTGCCCAAGCAAGTCCTGCTCCCTGGTCAGGCTGTGGTGGTGGCCGCCCTCCCCAAAAAACCATCCCTGGGTCGTGTGGGCCAGAGGATGTTCTTGGATGGCTTGGTGACCTTGGGGTGTCTCCATCACATGGCCCTGGTCCCTCCTGCATGCTCCCAAATCCGGACATGTGCTGGACTCCAGCTCCAGCCCCAAAGCTCCCAGGGATGGGGCTGAGGCAGATGATGGCAGGGCTGGAATCCATCGGCCACGCTCCTGCCTGCCACAGCTGGGGCCTCTGCAGGGACACGGATTTCCATTGGGAATGGCAGGTTCCCATCCAGCACATGCCAAGAAGCTCAGGGGAGAGGCAACAGCCCTGCCCCAGCCCTGGCCCTGACCAAGTGGGAGCATCCAGCTGCTAAAAACCACCGTGGGAAGGAAGGGAAAAGCCAGGAAGAAAGGGCAAATGTCTCCAAGTGGATTTTGTCACCAACCAGACAGAAACGAGCTGAGGGCCACAGTGCTGAGGGCTTCCTATCCTGAAGGTAGCACCAGTGGTGGGAGGCATCCCTGGGATATCACAGACACGGATTATTTCAAGAGTCCTCTCACACCTCAGGGTCAGAGCCAGGAGATGACGGATCTGGATCCATTCATCCTCGTCCAGCAAGACTATCCTGCTTGCCCAGTTCCAGTGGAGTCCTCTTTCCCAAATCCCATTAATCCCAAGGCAGGTTTCAGTTGTTCTCACCTAACACAACTCCAGGTATATCGCGGGTGTGGGCAGAGCCCGTGCCCAGGAAATGTTTATCCTGAAGGCACAAACACAGGCAGGTTGGGAGCCATGGAGCTGCCAGCCAGAGCCAGGGGCTGTGGGGAGAGCGATGGCATCTCCCTGCGGTGACATTCCAGCTGGGAATCTGCACGGAAAGGAGCGGGGTGACCACGAGAACCAGAACACACACGTCCCTCCCAGCCAGGAGAGGTGGGATGTAAGCCAGGCTGAGCCATCAGCTGCTCATCAGCACCCTCCACCCCTTTTCGGACCTTAAATCCACTATGGTTCCTGCTCCATCAAAACATTAACTGCTCAACTTGGCGAGAAACCCAGCCCGTGTCCCACCGTCCCAGGCACTTTTCCTGGCTCCATGGCAGTGCCAGGGAAAAGCTGTCATTTCTGAAATGCTGTGTCTCCAGCGCCCTTCGGCACTACCTGGGTTAAGGTGTCAGCAGAGCCCTAAACGTGACCGGTAACCCCAGGAGGAAGGGAACGGGGAGCAAGGACACGCCAGGCTCGGGGAGAGCCGCCCTCCTGGCTCTACTTACCCCGCGGTGGCAGCGAGAGCCGCGGATGCTGAGCCCGGAGCCGGCGGCCGAGGCAGCGGCGGGGACTTTGCCGATGTCCTGCCTAATTGCTGCCGAGCTCAGGTTACAGCCTCGCTTCTTCCCTACATGTACAGGGGATGGCACCTCGGCTCCCCGGGGAGCCACCGCCAGCGAGGGGGATGTGCACCTTCAGCGGCATTTCCAAGGGGCAGGGAGGGGAATGGCCAAGAGACAATGGTGGGCAACCCACGATGCCTTAGTGGTCCCAGGGGTGGTGGAAGAGAAGCAGCTTGGAGGGGATTTCAGAGATTTTTGGGCAGCGAAGGACCAGCCAGAAGGATGAGACACATTCCAAGCTGGTGGATCAGACAGCGGAGTCAGGCAGTCGGTGTTCCAAGGAGAGACCACTTTGTTCTTGCTGTTTAATGATGGCCGTGACACAAACCCCATCTTCTCAGGAGAGGATGAAAAATCACCCTCCTTTTCTGCTGGGGATGTCCAGCTCCCCTGGCACACTCGTGATGCTGTCCAGCATCTTCAAGACAAAAAAGGCCCTTGCCCTGTTTTTGCAGCTATTAGCTTTCCTCCAGCTCATGGCTCTGCCCACAGCAGCTCATGAGTTTCAGGGTCTTCAAAATCCTGTAAGGGCTCCTTTTAAATCTCTCATTCCTCAAGCAAAGCCTGTTGGGAGGAAATCATCTTCCCAGGGGGTAACAGGTTTCTGTCCCAATGTTTCTGCCTTTTCAACGCTCCTTTGCTGTCACTGGAGAGCTGGACAATCCCAAACTTCAGGCATGACCCCAAACCCAATTAGCTGAAGGGCAGCAGAGGCAGGGCAGGGTATTTTGGGGACCGTCTTTATCTGCTGCATGAAGATTTAGCACAGGCGTTGCGTAACGCTGGGGGGGTCACTGCTCCCGTCCCCTCTCGCCGTCAGAGATCAGAGACTCAATTAATCCTCCCTCATTCCCTGCCCACGGGGACCAGCCATGGGTGCCCTCCCAGCCTGGCCCTGGCAGCAAGAAGTCAAATCTCTGCCCGACGTCAGCATCCGCTGATGTTGGTAGCCCACAGCCTGGGGGTGATGTGCTGTGCTGTGGGACACTCCACTGCCACATCCCAGGGCACCCATTGCCACCACCCAGGGCTCCCATTGTCCCTCCCAGGCCACCCACCTTGCTTGGAAAGCCCTGTTCAAATTGAGGCGGCCATGAAGGAACCAGACAGACATCCCTAAAATGATTCATTATTTCTGAGCCCCAACCTCGGGTTCTGTTGTTAAGGGGCTCAGCAGACACAGAGCCTGTGGCAGAGATCTGGGCATTTAAGGCATTTAAAAGGTCATTTTTAAACCAAGGTTTGGTGCACATCTGCCTGTGTTCCCCCCCTGCTCCTTTGCACAGAGCAGGTCACTGGTGGGTGGCTCACTCAGGCACACACTGCAGATCACAACAGCAATGAAGGGATCCCTATTTTTTTTTGGCCAGCCCTAAAATAACAACCCCCACGTGTGTCCTTGTGCAACCCTACAATGAACAAGGCGAGTGCAGAGCCCGGCGTTGGCGAGCCCGGGCACTGCTGTGTGCACACATGGGCTGACAAGGAGAAGGGCACCAGCAGGCAAACCCAAAATGCTGTCACAGGAAGATTTGGGGAGGTAACAGAGGTGTCATGCTGCTGCCACCCACAACAGCCTGCAGAACCCCTGGGGTCCTGGTCCTGCCCAGCAGCATCCCTTGAGCGGTACAAACAGACATCACACAGCATCCTGGCACGGCTGGGTGGCCGTGATGGCAATGGGAGGGCACAGAGCAAAAGGACCCCGTGGCTGGGGCAGGGGCCAAGTCTGGTGGCACTGGGGAGGATGACAAGTCTGGTGGCATTGGGACAGGGTGACATGGCCCTGGTGAAGAGCCTCACGGAGAGTTACACAACGCTGCCCTTGGCTGTGTGTGCCGTGCGCGCTCCTATCGACACGGCCCCGGCCGCCCTCCGACATCCCCGCGGGCACAGAGCCCTGCAAGCGGCACAAATGAGAGTGCACGTGAGCAGGGGACCTGCTCAGCCCCCCCTCAAAGGAGCCTGGAGCTCCTGCAGTGGGCAGCAGCCACGCACCAGCATCCCACTGTCCCCTGGCTGGGCTGTGCCGTGGCAGGGAGTCAGGAGGGCTGTGGGGAGCAGGGGAACAGGGCAGGCACCCACCCCAGCATCCTGCTGGGAAAACACAGTGGGTAAGGCACTGCGTGGTTCCCACCCAGGGACTTTTAAGGACATCAAAGACCAGCAAGAAGGACGCAACAAATTCAAACCTGGGGGATGTGATACCAGATCAGGGCAAGGCAGTAGGTGCTGCAGGCAGGACCTTGGTTCTTTGGTCTTGCCACTTAAGGAGGCCTCTTACCCAAAACCACCCTCAAGCCTATTTCAGGAGAGGAAGAAAAATCCCTCTCTTTTTCTGTTGGAGGGGAAAAACACTCTCTGCTCCCATAGGCAGCAAGGAGCCCTTCCCTCAGCACAGCAGCGGGAGAAGCAGGGATGCTTTTGTCCACTGAGGTGGGGAAACTGAGGCACGGTGGCTGGAGAGGCCCGAGCGTGGGGACTGGCAGCAGCCTTTGTCATCACCTTCCCCCCTGGCTGGCCTGGCCCCAGGTCGAGATATTTATAAAGCTGATAAGGGAGCAGAAAGAATTTTCCAAACGCCAAAGTTACGTAACTTCTCCTCGCCCTCCACGGACATCACCTTCAATTATAGGCTTGGTTTGGGGGGACCCCTCCATGGGTGGGGCTGGTGGGGGCCCCACTGCATGGTCACCCCAAAGGGTCTCACCCTCCTCTCCCTCGCCACAGAGAGTCCCCAGGGCCAGGCACCAGCCTGTGCCACCGTGTCACCCTGTGGAGCCCCATCCCTGAGGGACCCTGATGGTTTGGGGCCAGTCTCCCCATCCTGTGTAGGGGACCCCAGGTTTTTGTCTGGGTTCTGGGTGGCTGAGCCCCCCATGGTGTGCACACCCCTGCAGCCCACCCCAGCACGGGCTGGATGTCACGACAGATGGCAACCTGAGCAAGCTGGCATTGCCATGGTGACAATGGATGCTGCTGGGAGGACTCGTGTGGAGGTGCTGCACCAGCACCTGCCCCCCAAAGTGCTGGCTGCAGGCACCCCCTGCCCTCCACCAGCCCCATCTCCACCACTCTTTACCCCATTAAACCTCACAGGCAACTCCCAAACCCTTCTCCATCGCCTCACGACTGCCTCCAACTCCACCAGCTGTGCCTCAGTTTCCCCAGCCCTGCACTTGCTACCCCAGAGGAGGACAGACAAACATCCCTTCCCTGGGATATTTTCCTCTCGCCCAACTTCGGCCAAGGCTGCGGAGTTGGAGGGATGCTGAGCGAAGGCTCCGTCGCTGTGGCAACCCGCGGCGGCCGTCTCCAGGCGACCGCCCAGGGATGCTGCAGAGATGCTCTGGAGGCAGAGCGAGAGGGACCAGGGCGGTGGGGGATGTATCCATAGGGATGCCACCCCCCTACTCCCCTTCCCCACCCAAACCACAGCCTGGGTCTTTGTCACAGGGTGTTGAAACACCCTGAAAACAGACACCGATTTGACTCAGGCAGCTGGCTGAGCGCTGACGAGCTCATGGCAGCACAGGCTGGCTGGTGAGAACACCAGCAGGATGCTCCCGGGTGGGAGCAGGGCCACTCTGCTTCCAGGGACACCTGCAGAGCTGTGGAAACCATTGCTGGAAATAAACCCGTTAGCTTCTTAACCCTCATTAAGCAGCTTAGGGGGGACACGCGCCCTCCTACGCAAACCCGGAGGCGGAGGAGGCCCTT
>NW_005054319.1:98495-109536 GCF_000277835.1 Geospiza fortis | reverse complement strand
CATGGCAGCTTGCAGAGCCCCACCCACCACAAAGATCGCAACTTTCTGCCCCAAAATCCGACCTTGCCCACTCTGCTCGGCCAGAAGGTGCAGCGGTGACCCCTGGGCAAGCCAGGCTGTTGTGCTGGGGGCCCCAGAGACCCCCATCCTCCTCCAGCCTCTCAAAGGGCAAAAACATCTCCCTCCTTCCAGGGCACTGCTGCCCGGGGCAGTGGGGTTTATGGTTAGCGAGTGCGATGTGCGGGTTTCTCCAGCTCTGACGATTCCTACAGCCGGCTCCATCCTGCCTGGCCCTGTGCCAGCCGGCAGCGGGGTCCTGGCAGAGCGCGGGGGCCCCTCGCTGCCCCTCTTCCCCACGGAAATACCTGGGCTCAGGCGAGGGCTTCGCTCCCGGCGCTCTCCAGGCTCCGCTGGGGTGGTTGGTTTTGTGCTGCAGCTGAGTAAAACCACAGAGTGGTGGTTGTATGGGTTGTTTTTTTTTTTTTTTTCCCTTTTATAATTTTCTCGGCGAGATAAAATTAAACAAACAAGCCCTTCTGGGAGCAGCGCGAGGAAGGGAGCCTGCTTCCCTACAGATGTGCGTGTCCTCAGCTATTACAAGCACCGAATTAAGCTTTCCCTGTGGCTGGGACATTTGCACAATCCCACTCGTTCGCCTCCTGCGGTTTCACTGGTAGGAGACTGGCTCACTCTGCAGCCTCCCTCCCCATGAGGTCATTACCCAAACACCTATTTTTCACAAAAACATTGAGAATGTTGGGGTTTTTTTTCTGACCTCACCATCTTGCCATCAAATTAGAGTGGTTTGGAGTGCAAGGCTAGGAGAGCTCAGCAAAGCAGAACACGTTGAGGAGAAATAGAGTAGAATAGAATAGAATAGAATAGAATAGAATCAGAATAGAATTAGAATAGAATGAATTTTGGAGTGCAAGGCTAGGAGAGCTCAGCAAAGCAGAACACGTTGGAATAGAATAGAATAGAATAGAATAGAATAGAATAGAAGATGCAGCCAGACATTCCCCAGGGGAAGGGGGAAAGCTGTTGGTCAGGAGGGGAGTGGGGTCCCCCAGCTGCACTCCAAGCCCCATCTGCATCCCCCAACCCCAAAAAGGAACAATGATGGCATAAGACTTGCAAACACACGTAAACTTCCCAGCTTCATCTGCCTCAGGAGCCAGCACAGAAGCGTTGCCATAGCTTTGAGGACCACCGGTGGGTTTTGCAGCACAATCTGGACCAGGGATCTATGCAAATCCCCAAGGCAGAAGAAGTCTTTATGGAGGCATATGACAACCGAAAAAGAATAGCGCTCAGTGCTCTACTCCCACACGCCACCCCCCAACTTCACCATCATTTAAATCAGTCTTAAGTTGGAAGAATTCAAATCAACACTGTCGTCACAGAGCCAAGCAGAGAGGTGACACAACTTGGATGCTGCCAGGGAAATTGCCCCCCTGAGACTCCAAACTCATCAGCCCATCACTTTTTTTTTTTTCGAAACCCCATCGAGGAAAACAAATGAACTGGCAACTTGCTGCCCCCAGCCCTCCATTGCCTCTTGCCTGGGCTGCTGGAGAGGTTTCCAACCAGCCTTCCCCTGGGATCAACAGGAGGGGGACCAGTGGGAGAAAAAAATATCCAAGACACGCTGTTGAGGCTAGAGAGCTGCAGTTGGAAAAGAAATCAAAGCTTCTAAAGAGAGAGATGCCAAGGAGATATGTTGTTCCCAAGAGAAACAGGACATTCCTCTCCCAGGGAGAGAAAATGAGGAGGAAGGCTCGTGCCACCTCTTTCAGCTCCCTGGCATAGGTGCTCAGCAGTCTGGGCACAGCTTGTCCCTGCTGTGCAGACACAGATGGCATCACAGCTACTGATTTTTTTTTTCATGTGTTTTGTTGGGGTTTTTTACCCCAAAAGCACATTTTCCATTTGGGGGAAAGGTTGCTGGGTCCTGACAGACCCAAGGTGAATGTGGAGCCACTCTTTGGGTTCCTGGAGACCTCCCTGCCTTTCTGCACCACACAAAATTATTAGAGTTGGAAAAGGTCTCTAAGATCACCCAGTTAACCCAGGACTGCCATGGCCACCACTAATCTATGCCCTAAGTGTCTCATTTGCACCTTTAACCATGTGCCCAGACCTGCTGCTGTCTCAGGGCATCAGCAGAATCCTCAGGGTTCTTATGGGAGTCACAACGAGAAGAAGCCGTGGGGAAAAATTTATATTTTGCTGTTGGTGGAAACACCAAAGTCAGATCCTGGATTAGTCCATATGGGGAAGGATCATCAGGTTAGATTTTCCTTACAAAACACGTTTGAGTTACACAAGCAACGGGATCAGGCTGGAAGCAAGCGGGTGAGATCATCTCAGCGCAGTCCTGGTTGATCCCCTGAAACCACCCAGTTTGGCTGGTTCAGCACAATTCCTGCAGCAAATTGTTCCTGCAGGAAGTTTTATACCTGTGCCCTTGGGCTAAGCCTTGACAGCATCTTCCACTGGGAACAAGGTACCTGCCTCCTCAAGGCAACACCTGGGCACCTCGGAGGGAGAGGAGGGTGGGAGCAGAGTTGGCCCGGCTATAAACAATCCCATGGAAAGGAAACGGGAGGAAAAGCAGCTAACAGAAACCAATAAATCCAGGGAGATGTGTTCAGCTACAGGCACTCAGTGTGAACAGCTCTTTGTGCTCCATGTGATCCCATAGAATCAGGCACAAGAGAAAATGGGATCCATTGCAGCTCAACAGAGCAGGATCCAGCCCAGACATCACCTTTCCATGAGAAACACATGGAAACCAACCCAGAGTCCGGTGTGCAGGATACAACACATGGCTCGTGGCAAGACCTCATCCACTCTGCTCCATTAGGAAAGATGAAGTTGAGAAAGGAGAGAGTTAAATAAAGGAGAGTTAAATTACAGAGAGTTAAATTAAGATGCTTGTTGGACCATGTTAACACAGAGCTGGCCTGGCTCCTGGTGCCACCGGCACTGAGCACCCAGCAATCCCATCCCCAGCAAGCTGGGAAATAGCCTGTGTTTAAGGCAATCATTATTTGCAATCTGTGATCCCAGAGGAAAGGGCAGAAAAAGCAACTTCTCATTTTCACCAATAAAAGAGAAATTGCAGAAGCTCAGCAAGTACAGTGGCCAGCAGGTCACAACCAGCAGTGCTAGAGTGATTCATCCTAAACGAGCCAGATTTAGTCAAACTCCAGTTATTCACCCATGGGAGCAACAGGGCCAGCGAAGAGGAGACAGAGGAACATCATCCCCAGCACCGCTGTCCCCTCCAGCTCCAGGACAATCAATGAAAATCTTCAATCCCAGCTCCCACACATTCATACTGCACAAAAGCCCATTAAAGAGGGATTTTTCTTCCCCTCTTTTCCCAGTCTGTCTTCCCAGAGCACATCAATTCCCAAAGGTGCTGGAGGAGCAAGGGCCCAGGCACTGCTCCACAGCATCCACCGGGCTGGTTCTCCCCACAAAACCATCTGAGCAGCTTCAGTTTGGCTTGTGTGTAACTTATTATTAAAGCTGAGCAAATAATTCAGGGCAAGAGCTCCAGGAGCAACATTTTGCCTTTTCATTTTCCGCTCTGGAGCTGTCTGCAGTTTTCCCAGAGCTCGGGGATGATTTAAAGACCTGTCTCCGGACGGGAGCATCTCACTGCGACGCCGGCTCTGAGTGTTTGATGGCCCGGATTTCACGTGCGTGTTTGAGGACACGCTGGACACATAAGGATGGATGAGCCTTTCCTGGTACCCTAATTAGATGAGCAGCATTTGCAAGTGTGTTCTGGGAATTTATATTTTTGTTTCTGTGTTGGAGACCTGCAAACACTTCAGCGCAGAGTTAACGACCGCCTGTTCGTTAGGCAGGGCTCGGCTTTGCTTTGTGGTGCCTCATTTTTCCAGTCAATGGTGCCATCCTGGACATGAGATTTCCTTGGAGCATCCCGTTCCCAGCTCCTCTTTACACCCCAAACCACTAAGGATGTGGGAAAGGAGGATGGGAGCATGGGCAGAGCCATGGGGCTGCCAGGCTTCGATGGCTCTGACCTTCCAGCTCTGCAGCCATCCCAGGAATTTGCCTCCTCATTAGTGGAAAGGTTAGGGAGAGGGGATCAGCTCTGTGCAAACTCCCCGTGGTGCTCATGTGACACAGGCTGGCAAAGGCAGCTCACCCCTTTGCTCAGGCAAGTGCCAGCCGAAAGAAAAGCAGGGAAGAAAAGGAGAGCCACATTCCCAGGCTGCAGAACCCAAATCAGAGGTCCCCATACTTGGAGTAGAGCCTGTTCCCCCCACACCGTCTGCCTGTCCCTGGGAAGCCCATCTGTCCTCAAGGCCGCATGAAATGCTGACTCCAAGTGCCTCCACCCTTTTCCTGGAGGAAAGCGCTGCTGTCAGCTGCTGCTATGACCCCAGACTCTCATCAGAGAACATGAAGGGGCTGAGAAAGGGACACCCCTCCTGAAGCTGCAGTGGGAGAGATGGCATCAAGGACAACCCTGGCTCCTTTAGGGGCTTGGCCATGGAGAAAGGTTTGGGCTCCCAGGATTGGGCCAGGCAGCCGCTGTCACTGAGTTTGTTGCTTTGAGGATGGAGCAAACCAATGCCGCTGACCTCCCAGTGTAAAACCCCCAGAGCAGCTCATGTGCTGGACAGAAGGAGCCATTTAATGCCCCTCCAGCACCTGAAAGGGGCCAGGGACACTTTGGGGCCATCCCAGGTGACCAGGCCTGGGGCTCCATTAGTCCTGGTTGGAAATCCCTCTCTGGGCCCTGAACAGCTTTCTCCTCCCATTGCGTAATTGCACTTTGTTGAGCAGACCCAGCCTCTGGCAATACATTTTCCCCAGCCTTGCTGCTTTCCTGTAACATTTCCCTTACTCCTTTCACTCTCTCTAGACAGTTGTTGAAACACATGGAGAGGGAAAGGAGAGAAAAACCCAACGCTTGTCCTGCACGTAAAGCAAAACTCCGGATGGGAAAAGGGGGGAAAAAAGCAGGGAATGGTGTCAGATGCCTCTTCCCAATCCATCCTCTCCCAGTTTACCTGTGGGGGTTCGACAAAAGTGCTTTTTGGCTGACAAGATGATTGCAGGGTGCTGAGACACTAAGGTGCACATGGGCTTCTTTCCTGCATTTCAAACAGGGCGAGGACATGGCTGCACTTCTGGAGGGGTCACACTGATGGGGGTGAGGAAGGGGGAATTTGGGAAAGGGAGGAAGGAGGGGAGGAGGGGTATCTTCTGCTAGGGAAAAAAGCAAGGATGGAGCAGGCAGGAATGTGCATGAGTGAAGCCAAAGGCGGGTGAGGCTGGAGATCCATGATGGGGCTGGGTTTGGGAGGATGCTGGTGGTGGTGTCCGGACCAGCCCAAAGAAGGGAAGGGAGAAGCTGCAGCTGCTGGTCCCTGAGCAGGGACAGATCCCGTGGCCTTGCTGCGAGGTGGGGCAGCCTGCTGTGGGTGCTGGGCAGCGGGGAGGAGGAGAGGAGGATTTCAGCTCCCAACTCAATCTGTTGGAGAACTTGGCCTGCTCCCCGTCAAGCTGAAAATAGCACACATGTAAGGACGTGCACGCAGTGCTGGCTGTGTCCTCGCCGAGCGCTTCCTTCCTGCTGCGCTCCACGCAGCGCCCCGGCCTCCGCCCGCGTCCCGGACCCCGCAGCCCCCCGAGCCCCCCACGGGGGACAGGGCCGGGGCACGATGCCCCCAGAGCATCCTCATGCCACAAATCACGGGCGGCGCACAGATCCTTTCACCTTCAGCTGCTTTTCACGGGTCCGTCCGGCGGCGTCTTCCCCGCCGCTCTCATCTGGAGCGGCTCACGGCGGGAGCCGAGCTTTATTAGAAACTGGCATCTGGCTTCAGCCCTCCCCGCAGCCCCGGCTCAGCCTTGGCATCGGGATGGGGCAGAGAGCACGCACCAGTGCCCAGGCGGCAGGCAGGGAACTTCCACAAGTCCCCGGTTTAATTCCTGATTTTATCTGCGAGCTCATTATTGGCAATGGGAGAAAAAGCCCTGGCGCTCCGCTGCGGGAGCCTGAGCTGCCCGGCCGGGGTCGAGCCCCAGCCCTCGGAGGGACGGGGAACCAGCAGAGCGTGCTGCAAGCTGGAGGATGGAGATAACCCTGGCGGCAGCCAGAGCTGATTCCTGCAGCGGAGAGGGAAGAAAAGAGGCTGAGCTCCCCACGGACATCAGGAATAATGGGAGAGCTTTGTCGGGACGTCGCTGCAGCTCTGAGCACAGCTTGGGCAAAGTGCTGCTCCCCTCCCATCCCTGCTGGGAATGCCTCTAAAGAAATGTTCCTCTAAAGGGCAAATACCCCGGGATGGAGGAAATGCAGGAAGCAGCCTTATGGGGCAGTGACTGAGGGATCTAGGAAGTGCAAAAAGCAAATAACACCAGGGCTGGGGAGGGATGTACAGGGACACACACGGACGTACAGCTGATCCACATGGAGCTTGGTGCTTGGAGGAGGGAGTTGTTAGCAGCACACAGGTGGTTCTGTGCTCAGGGTGAGCTGTACACAGGCTGTGGGGTGATTCCCCGTGCAGCAGGAGCCAGCAGCCCTCCAGATTCCAGGCTGTCCCATGTCCCAGGGCACGGCTCCACAGCAGCACCCAGCAGGACAGGCAGTGCATTATGAGAACACATTTCTTCCCCCAAAATCTCCACTCTGCCAGGGCTCTGCTTTATGCCAACGCTGGCCTCATGGTGCAGCACTTGGCTGGGGACAGCAGCAGGACACCAGGGAATATCAGTGGCTGGGCAGGGACCAAGACCACACTCACAGCACTCCAGACCTGCACCTGGGCATGGCCAAAACCTCTCAGCTTCCCAAAACCCTCTGAGGAGCAGTGTTAGCCAGCGTGTGGTATCAGCTCTCCTGAAACAAAGCCATTGTGGTTGAGGCAGGATCCTTATTAATCCTTTCCTCTCTTTAATTTCCATTTTTTCTCAGTTCCCTTCCCCATTGCTCAGGCAGGGCTTGGGTAGGGCCCTGCTGCTGCCAGGCTGTCCCTGTGGCACGGTGCCACTGGGGCTGTTGCTCTGTGGCACAGGCAGGGGATGGGGGGCTGCATTTGGGGTGGATGGTGAGATCAGAGGCATGCAAAGGGAAGGGAGCCGTGGACGGAGCAGAGAGCCCCAGATGGAGGGGAAGGGGGAGGTGGGGAGCACCAAAATAAAGCCCCATCAGCAGCAGGCAGTGGGCTGGGAGGGATGCACAGGAGGTCCCAGCCCCATCCTCCACCCAGCTGGGGGCTGGAGACAGGAAACTGCCACTTATTGAACCAGCTTTGGTGAAACATCCCAACATCTCCCCAGACACCATTCCTAGGGATGGACCACAGGGAAAAGAGTGGGACAGGACATCCTCAGCACCCACAAAACACAGAGATCACCTTTCCCACCTCTGCCAGCAGCACCTTCCTCAGCCACCCACCACCAACACACCCCCTTTCACCCTTGGGTCACCACCTTCCTCCCCCAGGACCCTGAAATCACAAAATCCCCCATTGCAGCCCACACCCAGCACTCCTGCAGTCCCCTCCAGCACCAGCCCTGCAACACCAATGGCCATTGATGCCACCAGCATGTCCCCAGCTCCCAGGGCACCCTGGGCAGGGGCCAGCTCACAGAGCCAGGGTGGCTCCAGGCCCTCCCACCCTGCCCACCCTTACATAAACACCCAGGCCCGGGACTGTTTGTGTTTGTGCTGCCTTCAGCGCTGTGCTCCTCAGCCCTATTTGCATAACAAATAATTAATAATAATTAATGACTGGGAGAACGGTGTGGGTTGCCAGATTGTGCTAATTAGTGAACAAACACCATTGCACAAGTGAAGGCAGGCATCACAGGGCCCCGTGTCCTCACCAAGTGTGGGATGGGGACACGATGGGGACAATGTCCTGTGTGACTCTTGGCCCTTCTGGGGAGGGAGAGGAAGAGGAGGAAGAAGAGGATGCGGGGGAGGCAGCGCTGTGGGTGGTGGTGGGGTGGGTCACTGGGGCTCCCAGGCGGGTGCCTTGGCACAGCCCAGCTCTGTGCCCACACATGTGGTACCCCACAGCACCCCACAGCACCCCACAGCTTCCTAGAGCACCCCACAGCACCTCACAGCATCTCACAGTATCCTACAGCATCCCACAGCACCCCACAGCATTCCACAGCTTCCTACAGCACCCCACAGCATCCCACAGCATCCCACAGCACCCCACAGCATCCCATAGCATCTCACAGTATCCTACAGCATCCCACAGCATCCCACAGCATCCCACAGCATCCCACAGCACCCTACAGCATCCCACAGCATCCCACAGCACTCCACAGCCTCCCACCGCATCCCCCAGGCTCTCTCAGTGCCCTCATTAGAGCCCGGGACAACACTCCCTAATTGTCTGCCGATGGCGCCGCTCCACATCATTAACGAACCAAGCGGCACCGGCTCATTAAGGCAAAGCCTTTGCTCCGGCAGCCAAACCGCGCTGGGGACACTCTGACCACAAAGTCCCTTGCAGGTGGCACCCCCTCCCTGGGGCACGGGGGCTGAAAGCACCAAAAAATTCCCCTCTGTGCCACCGGTGCTGGAATGTGGGGATGGGAGTGATGGGATGGGGTGTTTGACCACCTGGAGCATGAAAGGGGTAAAGGAGAAGGAAAAGCAGGGAAAAAAACCAGAAGGGGAAAAGAGAGGGGGGAGACAGAAAAAAAGAAAGGAAAGGAAAGAAGATAGCAGGAAGGGAAGGGAAGGGAAGGGAAGGGAAGGGAAGGGAAGGGAATCAGGGTCTCTTGTCTTAGATCTGCTCAAGCACATGGGAGCGCTGGGAGCAGTGGGATGCTGGAGTGAGCAGTAGCCAAAGCTTGTGGATCTGAGTGGCCAGAGGCAGACTGGGAGCAGGGTGCCTTCCTCCCTGGGAGAGCAAGGGATGAAGCAGAGCACAGCCCTCTCTCACTCCCCCCCACGAAACTCTGCAGGTTCAATTCAATGTCCCCAATCCCTGCAGAGGCCCAGACAAGCCCTGGATGCCAGCAGAGCTCTGGGGCCTCTCAGCCTCACTCCCACTGCAGCCCCAAAGCAGCCCCTGCTCTACCCCAGCAGTGCAGTGATGCCTCACTGCCTCTCCTCTCTCACTGCAATTCCTTTGCTCTGCTGAATTGATTCCCCTTCAGCACCACACACAATCCATTGCACTGTAATTACACGGGAATTTTAATATCTGGTGTATTTATAAGATGCACTTAATTCATCAGCCCCTTTAGGCACACTGTCAGTGCAGCCCTCAGCACGGTGGGAAGGATGACTCGCTGTCAGATGCAGATTAGCTGGCCCATGGGTGTGACGAGCTGCACGGTGTTCTGAGCCCAGCTGAGACCCCAGCCTGGCTGGGGAGCAGATCCCACCGTGCCAGGTGCCCCAGCCCTCCAGGGGGTTGTGCCAGGGCTCCCCTGCTCTGCTGCTGGGACAAAGGGCAGCAGATCCTGAGATTTCTCCCGAACATTTGGATCATCCAACAGGTTGGAATTTGGCAGAAATGAAGGGCCTGTGTTGGGGTGAGTTTCATCCCTACAGCCCAAGCACTGGGGGTTCCCCAAGTGAGGTGAGGGACCCACATTCAGACCCCAAGAAGAAAGTGGCCACTACTGAAGGCTCATTTTTCCTGGCATTTGTTTTGCTGGCTCCTTTCCAGCTGTGTCCTAAAAGGGAACCAAAGGCCTTTGAGCCTGTTGCAGGGAGCACAATGCAATGATTTTCCCAGCCCAGGCAGGAGGGATGAGCTCACTGGTGTCCTTGGTTCCCCCTGGCCTCGGGGAGTGGGGTGCCTGTGCCGAGCACAGCGTGGGCCCTCCAGGAGGGCACAGGGGACTCAGCAGGATGCTGGGGGTGCTGGGGCTCCATCCCAGCCAGCCCTGGCAGAAATGCCAGCTGAGCCTGGGAACGAGGGGCAAAGGGGAAGGGAAAAGAGTGGTCCCACTGCCTCGGTCCCTGGGGCCACCCTGGCTGTCACTGATGGATGACACCACGTATTTCACACTGGGATCACACTGGGATTTCCCACAGCCCTGCAGTGACATCCATGCTGCCCTGCCAGGCACCCCTGAGGGCAGGGGGCACTCACAGGTGGTGGCATTGCTATGAGGCACCACAGAGGCACAGCCCAGCTGCTGGTGGCACTGGGTGGTCCTGCATGAGCAGGATGGGACAGGGACCCACCAGGTCCTCACAGCACCGGGTGAGCCCTGGGACACAAACCCTCCTCTTGCTTCCAGCGAGCTGTGCTGGAGCAGAGCTGGGCCAGACTGGGACTGTGGTGACATTTCAGCTGCAGAAGGACCTGCAGCAGGTGCCACCTGAGCCCCTGGGCTGCTGTCAGCACCCTGAGCCCACCCACAGCCCCCAGGGCTGGGTCAGATCCCAGGGGCACCCTGGCACTTGGCAGAGGTCAGGCACGGTGACACACTGGTGACACACTGGTGACACACTGGTCCCCTGCCAGACCACGGCCTTGGCACCCTGTGGCTTCCTGGGAGCTCAAGCAGGGGACACGAAGGGTCCGCCAGCCAGCCTGGTGTCCCCCCGTGGCCCTTGGCATGTCACACACACCCAGAGCTGCCCCCAGCGCCAGCCCTGAGTGGGGACACCAGCTCTGGGGGCAGAGCTTGGGCTCAGCTGGGGCACCTCCAACCCAGGGTTCTCCGAGGAGCTGGTAATTCCCCATCTCCTCTCTATCTAGAGAGTTCCTGCTACCTGCTCCCCACAGGATGGCACAGCCTCTGCCTCAGTTTCCCCACCTGCTCAGCGCTCTCCGAGAGGGGAGAGGCAGCACTGTGGGTGGCAGGGGGTGCAGCAGGCACTCCAACCTCACCTGTGGCTTAGGATTCTCTGCTGTCCCCATCCCCAACCCCTCCTCCCTGCTGCCCCCCAGGGGGAACTCTGACCCCCAAGGTCACTGCCAGAAGGGGCTGCGAGCAGACACCTCACCCCCGCGCCCAGCCAGCCCTACCAACCACCCCCTCCAGATGCTGGCCGCTC
>NW_005054319.1:83273-98396 GCF_000277835.1 Geospiza fortis | reverse complement strand
CCCCCCCCCCGGGTCTTGGGAGTTTGGGGAAACCCCCCCCCCAGTTCAGCCCACACTGCAAGGGGGGCTGGGGTGGCCCTCGGGCTGCTGTGGCCCTGCCGTGGGGCACACGGTGGTGGCACGGGGGTGGCACTGGGGGGGCAGGAGGGTTGGGCCGCTGTGGGGCAGGGAATGGGGCATGGGGTGGGGTGGGATGGGGCTGGGAGGCAGCAGCTGCTGCACCCACATCCCACTGAGCATTTCTGGGCTCTCCAGGGCTCACCCGGGCAGGTGAGGGCTCAGGGAAGGAGCCAGGGTCAGGCTGTGCCTCCCGGGCTGTGCCTCCCTTGGGGTGACTCACGGAGCAGGATGCAAAGGATCCAGCCCTGATCCCAGCCTGCTACATCTGCACCCCCATCCTCACAAATCCGGAGGGTCAGCAGCATCCCTAAGGACAGCCTTCCTGGGGCCAGCATCCCTGTGACAGCATCCCTGCCATCCACCTCCTTGGGATCAGCGTCCCTGGAGCAGCATCCCAGAGAGGAACAGCCCTGGTGCCTCCAGCACAGGCTGGGGAGCCACGAGCAGGATTTCCCAGAGCTGGAGGGAAAATCCTTCCCCTGTGGGACAGCCCCGGCCCCACCTGCCCTGCATCCCTGTGGGGAAACGGAGGTGAGGGGCGGCACAGCCGGCATCACCCGGCTCACCCATCCCCAAACACCCATCCCCAAACACCCATCCCCAAACACCCATCCCAGGGGCAGGCAGGGCTGGCAGCACCGGGGCTCCCCTGGGATCAGCCTTATCCTGGCTACCAGACCTTCGGGATCCCGGCAGCATCCCCTGCCTTGGTGCAGGATGGGGACAAGGATGGGGAGCTCAAACCCCCACAGCACCCCAGGTAGGTGATTTCTCTCTGGTTTTCTGTCAGGCACAGGCCTGGATCTGGCCATTTCTGTTTGAGGATGTCAGGGAGGGGGAGAAAAAAAGCCCAGGCTAAAGGTCCCAGCAATGGGAGATACCAGAGCAGGAAATTAATGTTAATTAATTCATAATGACGCTGAGATAGTGATACCAGATGCTTCAAAAGTCCAACGGGGGAATCTGAGAGAGCTTTGCAAGAAATCCATCGCCCACCGGCAGTTCTGCCTCACTGCAAGCTGGGAACGAGGGAGAGAGCTGGGAACTGGGATCAAGCTGGGACTGCAGGACCGAGCTGGGACCAGGGAACAAGCTAGGAACGAGCCAGGAATGGTGAAAGAGGGGCACATCCCTGTGAGGTGACAAGCCCACAGTCACCCAGAGCTGTGCAGAGCAGCCCTGGGAGCCTCCCTGCCACCAGACTCCCACCTTTCTCCCTTGCACCCTGACTGAGAAGCTGAGCGGAGCTGGAGTGATGAGACACCCACCAAGCTCTGCTCCCTGGGGCACAGGGGCTTCCCAAGACCCTTGATGCTCATTCTTTCCTCTCCTTTCCCCCATTTTAGGCACACCAGGGCCAGGGCAGGTGGCTGGGTATGCACAGGGCACTCAGGAGGATGGAGGGACAGGCTCATGATCTGGGACAGGGACACAGGTCCTTTGCCCAGCAGTGTCCCCACACTCAGAGGACAATTTCTCCCTCCTCATCCATGTGAGCCAACCCTTGCCCTGCACTGCCAAACCCAAACAGGGCTGCACTTAACCAAGGGGTGCAAAAGAGCCCAGAAAGGGGCTTGAGCCCGGTGCCACCTCGCCAGGGCTGGGGATGGCAGAGCCAGCACCGGGCAGGGTGCAGCCATGAACTCTGCAAAACCCACAGGCAAACCCTGGGCTTGGGGCTGTTTGTCCTGACAGGGGATTGTGCTCCTGCCACAGTGATCCAGCAGCTCCTGCAGCCCGAGGGGACCCTCAGGACGGGGCCTGGCAGTGGCAGAGCAGGGTGGCACGGCCGGGGCACGGCGCTGCCATCACTGCTTACATAAGGTGTCCCCTCCAAGTGCCACACACCCGAGCGGTGACAGGAGAGCAGGACAGGACTGTCCCACTCCTGCTGCAGACAGCACCCCCAAAACTGCCAACCCAGCTCTGTTCCCCCTGCACGGAGGTTGGGTGAGGCTCCCGTGTCTCTCAAGCACATTCTCACCCTAGAAGCCCCTAAAGCTGACAGGAATTGGGTGGAAATTCCACGTTTCAGCTCAGGGTGCAGCTCCCCCGGCAGCTCCTCCAAAGTTTATCCGCAGCAGGAGCATTTCTGCTGCTCTGCTGGTGGAGCTGCCCCAGCCAGCAGGGACAGGGGAAAACCCCACTGTGACACCACCAAAAACTACAGAGCACCACGGCACCAGAGTCAGGGTGACACCAAAATCCCACCCCAGCTGGTCCCACGGGAATTGCCATAACCACCCCGGGCCATTCCAGCGCTAAGGAAAAATCTGCTCTGACTTCACAGGCAAAGCAACTCTTTTGGGTAAAGAGCAGCAGAGGCAACACAGGATTTCAAAGTGTGTTTTGGATCAGAGGCAAGAAGTAAAGTGGCCTTTACGGTGCCTTTCCCAGCAAAGCCAGAGCTTTATCAAGCTTATCTGGCATGGATGGGAACGCTCGCTGTTCTTCCAGGCCTGAAAAGAGCAGGCAAGGATTTTCTTTTTTTTTATTATTTTTTTTTTAAGTCTTGTTTTCATTATTTTCTGGTGGCTTCATTGCTTTGTGCTCACACAAAGGGAATTTCACCTGCTGTTCCAAACAAAAAGGCCCTGGAAAGTTTTGCAGAGAAGGGGATGAGGGGAAGAAGGTTTGTAGAAGCAAAACGAGTTGTTGCAGGGCTTGTTGTGGATTTTTTTTTCACAGTGACCTGTAAAACATCCCCAGCTCTCTGCTGCTTGCAGAAGACCTGGCGCCGACATGCGAGCGCCCTGTCCCCAGCAGTGTCACCCCTGGGATGGGAATGGGAAGGTCTCAGAAATTGGGGTTGTTTTGGGGTGCAGAGGGAAGGCAGCAGGACTGCTTCCCATCTTTTTCACGAGCAAAGTCACGCCACGCTTTCTAAGAACAGGAAAGAAAGGAACCCAGCCCTGGTTTGCTGACACCGCAGCAAAACAGGTGGTTCAAAATCACAAGTGCAAAGTGGGGGGGAGAAAATAAACCCTATTTGGTGATTTTGTGCTCATATTCACTGCAAAACTGTCCGGGAATGCTGCTAAATACACACCATTTTCCCTCTCACACTCTTTGCTCTATAATTAAGAGAGACTTCTAAAAATACAAACGGCCTCGAGCACCCAGTGAAGGCGTGCAGGTGCTGCTAACTGGAGGCGCTTTGGTACAGCTCATTTTCTGGACAATTTTACTCGCCTGGCTCGTGCTCAGCGCCGATACTATTACAGTGATGCAATTATGCTGCTGCTGCTGCTGCTGCTGCTGCTCCCCGCCGGCAGGGCCCGGGGAGTTGGGGATAAGAGGGTCAGGAGCTGTGTGTGTGTGTCACAGAGACATGTGAACATCCCTGTGTGGGCACCGAGGGGCACAACCCCGCGTGGGCATCGCCCAAAACAGCCGCTGTGCAAAAGTTTTGGGTGAGGAAGCGAGCTGGCCAGGGGAAGCAGGCAGAGGGGAGCAGGAGCACGGAGAGGAACCCAAAAAGCAGCAGCAATACCCTCAGTGCTGGCTGGGCAGGGAGGGGGCCCATGGCACTGGCACGGTGACGCCGCTTGGCAAAGCATCCCCCCAGAACTGGCATTTGGGGCACAGGGGTGAGGGGGAACTTCCCCCGTGGAGCCGGCGCTGCGAAACTTCCCCGTCTTATTTCTCCATTAGGGCTGCAATAGGTGGAAGTGATTGACTCACTATGAGACTGCTGTTTTTGCCTCTGCCTTGGGATTGAGACGGAGCTGGAGGAGCCGTGGTCGGCAGGCACCGGAGCCGGCACTTACCTCTCACTGCATCCAGCCCCTCGGGCCGTGGGGCTGCAGCTCCTGGACAGTTAGCTGGCAGGGGACCCCACATCCACTCGGGTTTCTCCCAGGACCGACGTTCGGCTGCTGCTTCTTAGGCACAGACCCAACCCCTCCATTCCAACCACAGGGGGAAAAAAATATCTTCTTCCAAAAGAAAAAAAAAAAGAATTAAAAAAAAAAAAAAAGAAAAGGAGGGAGATTAAAAAAAAGAAAAAGAAAAATAAAAAGCAAACTCGCTTTTTTTCTTGGTTCGGTTTCCCCGTGGAGAAAAAAAGAAAAATAGATAAATCCCAGCGACCAAGAGATCCAGACTCAGGTGAATTTAGCTTCAAACTCCCTCTGTGCTTTCGGAGCCTTCACCCTCAAATGGGCTCTGGAAGATGCTGGGGGACCCATGGTAGCCAAAGTGTCATCAAATATCCTTCGGGCTCAACTCCGCTCCTGCCCGGGGAGGGTGGACTTCTTCCCTTCTTCCCTGCTTGCTGCGTGCTGTGGAGTTGGCAGGGACCTGCCTGTTCCAGCCTCAGCGTGGAGGGTGGGTGGTTGGTTGTTGTGGGTTGTTTTTTTTTTTTTTTTTTTTTTTTTTTTTTTTTTTTTTTCTCGCCGCTATTGGTTTCCTTGCTATCTGATCCTGAGCGAGCGCTGCAGCTCGCCGCTTCCCTGCTTTTTCCCCCACCAGCTCCCAGGCTTTTGACAGGGAATGAAACACAGACACCCAGTGAGACAGGCTCCGGCTTCTACAAAGCTCCACTCCCTCCTGCTGCCTTTGTCCGCGAACAGCAACTCCTCCAACTCTGCCCGTAGACACGAGGGAACCTCTGCATCAGCACTTTCCTAATGGCTGCTTCGCCCCAGCCCTTCAGCCCTTCTGCTGCTGCTGCTTCTTCTTCTTCTTCTTCTTCCTCTCCTCTACCTTGATGGTTTCCGCTGGCTTTTCTAGCCCGGCAGGCACAGAGCCGGGAAGCAACAGCCCCTTCCCGATGGATCCAGCTCAGCTCCCCCGCGCTGCTCGGGGGGCAGCAGCCCTGCAGTCCATCACCATCCTCACTGGGCACCTTCCATGGAAAATCGATGGTGGGACAGCGTCCCTGAAGGCTTCACTTTGGGCTGGTTTGAGGGCAGGGGGTTGCCTGTGTGGGGAGGGCAGATGGGAGCAGAGGGAGGGCTGAGAATTGGAGCCACTTCTTTTTATTGCAGGCGGGGATTATTTTTATTTCTTTTTGAAAG
The DNA here is from genome assembly GCF_000277835.1 of Geospiza fortis. NCBI lineage: Eukaryota > Metazoa > Chordata > Aves > Passeriformes > Thraupidae > Geospiza > Geospiza fortis. Next base: position 93,255 of record NW_005054319.1, on the reverse strand, counting down.
GTTGACTGGAGTCCAAGTTTGTTTCTTTGGTGCTGAGCATTATTTTAAGCCGTTTGGGAGGCTTTGGGTGCCTCCGGGTCACACTATCCTTATAACAGCGAGGCCTTTTTGGAGAGGGTCAAAGTGAAACCTTTTCCTGTGGAGGGGAGCGGGAGGCACAGGGATGCTGCAGTGGGCTCACAACCTCGGCTGGCTCCCAGCCAGAGGGAGATGCAAACCAGCCACCGTCTGTAATTTTTGCTACACTTCCTCCACACTCGGTCACCCGCGAGATCCCAGGGCTGCTGCCTGCTCCTTTTTTGGGGATTCACAGGCTTTGTTCAAAAAAAAAAAAAAAAAAAGAAAGAAAGAAATCACAGCCAGGAGACCTCCAGCCTCGCCAGCGATGCTCGGCGCTGCTCAGCGTGGCTGTCACGAGCTGGCAGGTCACAGAGAAGGCACAAAGCCCCACAGAACGCGGCACATGAAGAGGCTGCCTCCTCCCCTGCCCTTTGGCAGCCTCTCCCTCACTTTTCCGTGGTTCCCACCACAAGTTTGGGACCAGCAATTCCTCCTTTTCCCCTTCGACAGCATCCTGGAGCAGTGACTCTCCTGATGCCCAGCTCCCATCCTCTCCAGAGACGGAGATTGTTCCCTCACTGCTCCCAAACACCCCAGAGCACCTCAGGGCAATGCTCCCAGCACTGCCTCCCCTCCCCTCTCCACCTTGGCTTGTCCCATCTCACCCCATTCCACAAACCTCAGAAACACTGAATTTCAACCAACACCAAAATCCCAGGATGGAAAGCACTGCAGGGCCTTGCCCCAGCCCTGATGGATACTCAGCTAACAGCAGGGATTTGGGATTTGCAGGTCAGAGGGAACACCAGCTCACACACTGGGCATGGTGGTTTTGTGCAAGACCACTCAGGGACATCCTGACCCCAAAACTCTGCTCCTTTCTGTCTGCCAGGCAGCCCCTCACATGCCAGCTTGCTCCTCCTCTCCTGTCACCCCACCACACCCATGGAAAGCTTCCCAAATACTTCCCTGCCCCAGCGCCCAGCCAGAAGTGCCAGACCAAAGTTCCTGGGCTGGGAGACTGGCCATGGGCCAGGGGCCCCCACTGGGGTGAGGGGAGCAGCTTCAGTCTCCCCAGCCCAAGGCTGGGGCTGGCTGGGAGGGCTGGGGGGAGCTGGGCAGCCACAACTGGCCAGGCTGGTGTTCCCCATCACCTGTCCACGCTGGTGGCTTATCCCTCCCTCCCAAGTTTGCTAGAAGAAATGCAAATGAAGAGCCTGGGATTTCCATCCTGGTAAGCCCCAGATTCCCTCTGCTTTTGGGGAGAAGTTCCCGTGTTTTCCCACCAGGGCTGGGGAGAGGCTCACTGTCCCCTTCTGTCAGCACAGGACTGCAGCCCTGGGGACCCCCATGTCCCGTGGGCTCCCAGCCAGGGAACAGCTTCAGCCAGGATCCAACCTCCCCCTGCCCCAAGCCACTCTGTTAGGAATTGTCCAGGTGAGGGGAGGAGGATGAGGGGCTGCAAGGAGGGTGCAGCCGAGCCCTGGCAGGCGAGCGAGCGCGGCTGCGCGGGGCCGTGAGCTCACGAGTCAGCGCTGAGCCATTAGGGCTAATTTAATCAGGATGGATGGCCCGATTGGAGGGCTGCCGTCCATAAATCCCCCCCCTCCCGCTGCACTAATGTCAGGGCTCCCAGAGGAGGAGGCGGGGATGGGGAAACGTGCTAAGTCACCCATCCTGCTGGTGGCCGCTCGGATCGGGTGCCACCAGCCCGTCCTGCACACCCTGGGGACACAGCCCACTGTCCTCCAGCCCTTCTGAAAACCTAGCAGCTGGATTGCAAGCAAACTGGGTTTGCTGAGCCCCAAAAGGTGCAGGGTTGTTCACAAATCCCGCAGGGCAGGGGTGTGCTCCCATGGGCATCTCGCCCATCTGCTCCAATGGGTTTTGCAGCAGGAGGAAGGTGGGGTGCTGGGGGAAATAGGCTTGGAGCCCCATCGAAGGCTCCAGTGTGCTAAGTGGGACTTGGAAATACAATCTGACAAAGGCCCAAGGCTGATGGATGCAGCACCCAGCCCAGAGCCCAGCAGAACATGCAGAACCCAAGCCACAGCAGACCACGACACCACGGCAGGATATCCTGATGGAATACCAGCTCCTCTCTCCCAGCACCCCATCCCTTCCCACTTCTGCTCCTAGAAAAGGCCATTTGCAGGCTTTTGATGAGACAAAACACGTCCCCCCATCCACTGGGCGATGGGAGCCACAGGTGCCAGCTCAGGAAACAAACCCTCATCCATGCAGGTTAAAAATATCCGTGAGCTTTGCCACGGCCACGCCTTGCCCTGGCGCTGCTGCCCCATCTGAGCCGGCTCCATCTCTCCTGCCCAGGCAGACCCCCAGCTCCCAGCCTGTGCCATCTGCTCACGGGCATGGGGTGCCCACCCTGCCAGGCCACGCTCTTGGCCAGCAAAGGGATGCAGAGAGCCAAGTCCTGGTGGGATTTGGGAAGAGAGCAGGCCAGGGGATGCGGCAGACGGAGGGGAGGAGGGATGGCACGGGTCTGTGGGCACTGCTCTCACCCCTGGAGCGCTCTCAGCAGGGGAGAAAGCAGGAGTGAGAGCCCAGGGGAGAAGAGATGTTTGTGTTACCAGGGGATCTCAGCCTGGGAGAGCAGGCAAGGATGTCCAGGAGCAGTTGGATGATGGAGAGAGGGATGCTCAGCCATGCCCTCCACGTCCAGAGCATCTCAAGGGCTATGTCAGCACAGAGGGAGCACAAAAGAGCTCAGGGAGGTTGACCCCAGGGTGTGAGGAGCAGGGAGCTGTGGCACTGCCATGGATTTCTCTGGAAATAGAGGAATGCACATCCCTGTGCACCTCTGGTTTCTGGCTGTGCTTCAGCAAGACCAGGAGGGATGGAGGGCAGGGAAGGAGCCCAGCTAGCAGCAGGAAGAGCACAGCAGCTGAGGTCTTTTGATTGTGGTGCATTTCTGGCACTATGACTGAGGTCTTGGGGACCAGAAACTGCTGATGGGGACAAGAATTGGCCATTACCACGCAGGGATGTGGAGCACCTCTCCATAGGTTGGTTGCATCATGCCCAGCAGGTCTTGCTCTCTTGGCTCAGCACCTTTGTATCCACTCACCCAGGAAAGAACAGCAAAAGCAGGATTGGGCCTGAGAAACCATCAGCCAGGAGCAATAATCTGCTCCATGAAAAGCTATGGAGCAGGTGAGCCATTTCTCCCCAGAATGGCTAGCACAGGGGGGGGAAGAAAAAGACATTTGTATTTCTGCCAGTTGACAAAATGAAATGCCACTTGTAGCCAGTGAAACTCTGCAGATTTTGCTAATGAAGGACTGCTCCATGCAGCTTCCAGCTGGATCCCAGCCCCAGCCACAACACGGACACTGGCAGCATCCCCGTCGCATCCCAGCGCTGGTGCCACAGCTCAGGCTCCCTGCAAACCCAGGCTCTGCCCCACAGCAGGGACACAGATCCCACTGCCAGGTTTGCTCCCCTGTGTTTGCCCTGGGGACCGTGCTGCTGGGATAGCACCGTGTCCCTTGGGAGGCTCTAACACATCTTGGGAAATTTTCCCATTCTACTCAGCTTAATTTCACCCATTAGAGCTCGTTTCAGCAGGGTCCCGAGGGAGTGTCACTCCCCAGCATCCTCCTCTGACTCTTCCTCTGCTTCTCTTCTCCCTGTGCACACAGCTCAGCTCAGGATGGCTCAGCCTTGCTCCTCCATGAGCAGTGCTGGTCCAAACAAGCACATCCTCCATAAAACTTGCACCTCCCTGCACGGTCCCAGAGGATTTCCCAGCTGGCCATGATATTTTTTAGGAGTTGAAAGGTGCTGACCCCACCCTGCTGCACGCAGAGAGGTCCAGCCCATGCACAAACACTTGAGGAGACCTTGGCCAGTGCATTTCATCATGGCCAGAGGTGGGAGCCTGCTCCTTATCCACAACTGAAGAGCAAAAATTGAGCCAGTTTGGGAAAATCATGCACCCTCAGCATGCCACCACTCCAAGACCAGGCCAGAGACTCCATCACTTTGGGATCCTGACTGGAAAAAACATGAAAAAGCAGGAGGAAAGAAGCTTATCTGCTGCTGTCCTGGCCTGCAGTGTTTAGGGGGAGGATTTGGGGCAGCAGGTGGGAATTCCTAGACTTTGTGCACAATCCCATTGCCAGCTCCATGGCCCGGGCCAGTTGTTACGAGCATAGCTTTGGATTTTTACCACGGGATGCTCAGCAAAAAGCAGCTTCCCTGGGGGCTCACAGCACCCAGGAGAAACCATGGAGCCCTCTCAGCTCTCCTCGCTCTACAACCAACGCTCAGCTCCCCTTTCCCACATCCAAAGGGTGAGGGAGGAGGAAAAGGCAGCAGTGATGAGCTGGCTGGACACGCTGTGGGTCAGACAGGCGCCTCACACGAGCCAGGGGTTTGGCTGCAGCCACAGAGCCCAACTGGCTGCTTACATAAAGGAGCTGAGGGCAGGGCCTGCAGGACCACCAGCACAGGCAGCAGATGCTCCCAGGGCAAATCCACCCGCCCGGGCAGACGTCACCTAATCAGCGTGCTGGCTTCCTCCCAAGGCACTCCTGGGGCACTCTGTAAATATCTTATGTAAGCACCCCTGGCCTGGCTGGAGCCACTGCAGCCGTGTCACAGCCATTCCCTCCTGGACAGAGGCACTAGAGGAGATCTGGGGGGCCTGAAGGGGTTGTTCCCATCATGGGCCTGTGTGACCCCCTTGGTGACCCAGAGGAGGCTCCAGAAAAACTCTGGTGTGTGGAGAAGAATTGCCCATCCCCAGAGGCAAAAAAAACACCAGAAGAAGGGGATCAAAATGACAAATCACTTCTGCTCCCAAGCTATTTGTCCTCCAGGATTTGGTAGCTGAGGGCAGGGCTGGGAAGAGCCCAACAGCCCTTCCTACAAGGGCAGCACCTCCAGCCCGGCCACAGCTGGCTGGACCATAAATCCGCTCAGTGATGGAGACACCACACCAAGCCAGGAGACTCTGCCAGCGCTCAGCTCCCACCACGTGGGGAATTTCTCATGTCAGTCTCCCCCAGATTTCTCAGCACTGCCAGAGACATGAGAGAGAGAGAGAGAGAGAGAGAGAGAGGTTCCTCTTTGTCCTGAGCAGCCTTCTGGAGACAGCTGGAGTTGGGAGGCTGGAGAGAGCCCATGGATGGACCCAGCAGGGGTAAAACCAGCTGGGCTGGGGCATGAGCAGGATGCAGAGGATGGATAACCTGGGAGCATCTTCAGCACTGAAGCATCTTTCCAGGCTGCTCAGTGAGGTGAAGACTCAGGTGAGGGCTGTGCTGGCAGACACAATTTCCTCCCTCTCTCCAGGCTCACATCTTCAAAGGATTTACCCACGGTGGTTTTGGCCAAAGGAAATCCCAAACGAGTGGGATTTTGCCTTCACCTGTCAGCACCAGCCCTGGGGGACTTGTCCATGCTTGGGCCATCCCCTCCTGCGCCAAACCAGGTCACAGCGAGCTCGGTGGGTTCAGACATCAGCTGGAGGATGCTCGGAGGCACAGACAGCAGGAGGCCGAGGGATCAGACAGGACACGACCCGCCCCAGCCTCCTGCTCTGTTTGACAGGTCACTTAAACACTGAAAACCCGCCCTGCCTTTCACAAGAGGCATTTCACACCCGCCCCCGCTGCTAAATAAAGCATCCCCAGCCCTGCTGCACCTCCCGGGGCAGTGCTGGGCACGGAGCAAGGTTAAATTCATCCCTGCAGAGTCAGCACCAGCAGCTTCTCCATCAGCCCTGGAGCTCCAGGCTGAGCTGGCCGTGCCACCAGCAACGCCGGGCTGGAGGGAAAAGAGAGGCAGAGAGAGAATTTGGGTCTGTAGCTGGCAGAGGGGAACACAGACACAAATATTTGTGCTGTCCTGCTCTTGGCAAGGCCTCTGTGCCCACTGCTGGCAGCTCTCAGGGTTTGGGAGAGGGCAAAGGGGTCCAGGCAGCAGCTGCCTGTGGGATGTGGGTATGGCAATAAAGGTAAAACTTCAGGGACTGCTCAAGCCCTGTCCCCAAGCACACAGCACTAAGTGACACTGGCCAGCTGCAGGCCCCAGAGCCAAATGGAATTGGAATTTATAGAGTGAAGAAACAGTCAAAACTGGCACAAACCCCCCAGTTTTCACCCCCTGCTCAAAGCCTCGAGCAGGACTCGCAGCAGACACCAGGGCTGTGTCAGGGAAGCCAAGAGGCCAGGCTGAAACAGCTGCATTTTGGGATCACCTGCCTGTGATGGGTTTCTGGAGGGTGGAGTCTTAGAAAGCAGAGGTTCAGTAGTGCCCAGGGCCAGGGAGATGAAAGGCTGAGGTATTCTTTGGGTTGTAGAGCAAAATAAAACTGTACATTCATATGGAAACAAATGATTTTTAAGTGAAAGACTAAATTATAAAGGTTTTTTTACATGAGACTCAAAGCAGTTTGTTCAATCCAAAAGGCACCAACTCCCCACCAGGTTGTTGCACTCATTTGTAAATCACAGTTCTCCTCTAGATAATTTAAAAGACATTTTCCAAAGCAGAAGAGGCAATTGAAAATAAAAAACCAAATTAACTCCAAACAGAGCATTCTGACTCTCCCTGAAAACTTCCCATTTCCAAAAAGCCAAGGTAAAGCACCGTGGTGTTCCCAGTAGTTTCTCTCCCCCATTTTGTGCAGTCACATGTAATTCCTGAGCTCTGCATGACTTTGGGATGGGTGCCAGGCTCTGCAGTGCCAGTGCTGAGCACACACAGCTGCCAGCACATCCCAGATCAGAGCCCCTGCACCCAGCAAAGCCCAGGGCAGGGAGCTCCTAAAGGGCTGGGGAAATACCCTTTCCCTTTTTCTGGGGTGTTCATCCCTGTGGGGTGAGCCAGGGAGTTCCATCTGGGATGCAGGGGTGGCACAGCAGATCCCACCAGGTGATACCTGCTGCTCTGGGGCGCTCCAATGCTCACAGAGAGGACACAGAAGGGCTGATTCCCTCATGGAGCTGCTGTGGGGCTTCCTAAAGCCCCCCCTTTGCAGAAGGGAGCTCAGCCCTCTGCAATGCTCAGGCGGCACATGCACCACACGTGGGGATGCCAAAGCAAGGTGAGGTGGAACACCCAGGCAAGGTGTGATCCAGCTCTCTGGGAGGACAGGAAACTCCTCCTGCTGCTAGAGCAGCCCCTGCCTCGAATCCAGTGCCACTGGGATGGGAATTTGGCTGTCACCAGCTGTAAATGCCCATGGCAGGGCAGAAATTATTTATGTCCTTCCCTGAGGACTGCAGCAGCAGGAGGGCACTGCCTACCAGGCCAGCACTTTGTGCTTCCCAACAAAGATGCTTCTTAAGAATTCCTTTTATTCTTCCTCTCTCTCCCCCTCCATTCTGCATGATGGATGATAAAAAACAAAGCAGCAAAACCTTCCCAGAGCCCAGTCCTGAGCGACCCCCAAGCCCCCACATCTCCCTGGATGTCAGCAGGGTTCCAGTGTCAATTTTTGGCTTGGTTTATCAGGGATCAAACTGTGCCTCTCCCCAGGGGATCTTCCACTTCTTCTCCATTAAGATAAAAAGGAGAAAAGTTTTAAAAGCCCACTGTTTAACAAGGCAGCTGCAGGGAGGCTACTCCACTGATTGAGTTTTTACCTGGTCCTTACAGGCAAGCTCAAGTACTTAACATAGAAATGAGGTTTAGTCACAGCGAGGCATTTGGGATTAGAGCTGGCTGGAGGAACTCTGATGAAACCACGTTCCTTCAGAATATGCACTCTTGTCAAAATTGAAATGTTTTGTGAGATTGAATAGGTTTAGCCAGAAGTTCATTTCCCAAAGAAAATCAGAAAATCAGGGAAAGGTTGCAGGAAAATTCGTTGAATGAAAAAAAGATATTCTTTTTCTTTTGAGCCATGCTGAGGTGTATGTTGTTGAAGAGGTTGGATTTTTCTTTTTTGTTGTTGTTGTTGTTTTGAGGGTTTATTTTAAGTCGTGCATTGCTCAGGGAGGAACCTGAAGAACTATTTTCTCTCTAATGACAAGTTTACCCAAACTCAGCAATTCCCTGCTCCCTGCTGGCTCACAGACTGGTAGCCCTGAAGACATTTATGGCTCTGCAAGAAATCCTTGCTACCAGACTCCAAGGACAGCACGACTCAATAAAGATAAGCTATCAAATCCCACCTGGAGTGATCCTGGGCAGGCAGGGGAAGCCAGGCAGGACCAGGGCAGGCAGCACAACTGCAAACAGCATCAGTGACCTTCACTAAGGTGAGTCCCCAGCAGCAATTGGGAATTTCTCATCCCAGCCCCATTGAAAAAAAAAAAGAAAGGATGGGGCACCCCTCAGCATGGAAAGAATGGGTGAGTGACTTCCATATGGAATGACAGACCATGGGTGTTTCTGCAAACCTGTTGGTTTCAATTTTTCCAACTGTTCTTCTGCCAAAATCTGGCATTGCTCCTGTTGGATAAAGCTGTTACTGGAGTCTCTTGGTAAAGGTTCACACTCTTGGGTCCAACAGGTAAAACCTCAGGGTCAGGGTTTCATTGGGAAGTGAGGATCCACTTGGTTTTTGGGCTCTGGTTTGAGCATCAGCTGGGACCAACAATGGCCTGGGCTTCTCCTGCTCTGAGGCAGCACCCTGGAGCACCTGCTCAGCAGGTAGGGGAAGGAGCACTGGGATTTCCCAGCGTTAGAGCCAGCAGCAACTCCCAGAGCAGCCACATGGATTTTGCACAGCCCTTCCCTGTGATCACACCCAAGGGGCTGCAATCACCTCCAGGCTCATTTAGCATATGCCAACAGCCTCCTCTGCTCTGCTTCAGGAGGCAGGAACTCCAAAGTCCCTTAGATTGGCAGCAGGCTGGTGTCTCAGCAGCCCTGCCTGGAGCTGGAAGGCTCAGAGCAGACACTTTCCCAAGGGTAGGAGTAACAGGCAGAGCTGTTGGACCCAGTCACAACAAGGGATCCCTGTTACAGCTCAAACTACAGCCCAAAACATCCTCTCCAGGTTGCTGGGGGGAGATGCCAGCTATACAAGTGGATTTTGGAGAAACAATCAACAACCCACAGTCCAAAGCAGCAAATTCTGAGTTTTCCTCCAGCCCTGTCACAGCCACTCATCACCATCCAAACCCAAGGAGGGTTTGTGCCTGACCTCAGCCTGGGGGTGTCCAGGAACCCTCTGACTTCTGTCCCTGTAGCCCCAGCTGTGAGCAAACCATCCAAACCCAGCAGTACTGGGGGGGCTGTGTTTTTGGGATGAGAGGAGCTTTATAAAAGACTTCCTCTCCCTCTCCCTGCCAAGCGGACATCGCCGCTCCTGCCGTCACATCGTGCTCTGCACACACACAGACATTTCTGCCCTGGCTTAAAAAGAACATTGTTTGCAGAACAGAGAGAACAACACGTGAAAAGGAGAAGAGGAAAAAAAATTAAAAAAAAAAACCAAAAAACAACCAGAGATCTGTGATGTTTGCTGGAAGAAAAACCCACTCATTTGTTTGGACAAGGATTCTCAGCACGTACAATCTGAGGAACAAAAGGAGATGCTTGCTCTCTGCTGTGTTTGTGGGAAGAGTCCTGTAAATATTATGGGGTGTTTGTGCTGTGGAGATGATCTCCAACCCACCCTCAGAATCTCCCAGCACCCCCAAAATCCCTGCTGGGGGGTCCAGCCCTCACACAGCCCCACAGATCCGGACCCTGAGCGCTTTCTTTTATATTCAGTAGCAGCCTGTTCCAGCAGAAGTAACAGCAACACTGAAATTCCTTTGGGAAGAAGTTTTGGGAAGAAGCACGGCTCCATCTGACCTTGCTGGTACTCAACAAGATGTAGGTCAAATATTTTAATTGCCAAGTCACTAATCCCCCAAGCACAGCTCTCCAGTATTTGCACATTGCTGCGGACTTACAGCCTTTGGAAGCCTCGGGGGGGGGGGGAGGAATAACAAAT
>NW_005054319.1:82776-83230 GCF_000277835.1 Geospiza fortis | reverse complement strand
TTGGGATGAATGGCTGTGACTGCAGGGAGAAGGGAGAGGAGCAGGGGGGAGTTGCTGCTCCACCAGCTGCATTTCCAGTTGGATTCAAAGCCCTTCCCACCTTCCCAAGGCAGCATCCCTCAGCATCAAAGCACAACTGTCCCAGCTGCACTGGCAGCACATGAATGCACCCCTGGAGCCTCCCTCCTTCCACTGCTGTTGGGGAACTCGGAGGAAGGCAGGGATTTCATTCGGATAAGGAATCAGAGAGTGAAGCAGCAGCGCGGCGGCGCGAGCGCCTGCAATGCAGCCACCTCCAGGCTGCAGCTCCTGACACCTGAGACTCCTCGGGCAGGCACAGGACCAGCAAATGCCTCCCTGCTCCCCGAGGAGTTTGAAGAGACTGAGTGTAATTACCCATGATGGAATTCCACACACACACACACACACACACACAAAACATAATACTCCAGCA
>NW_005054319.1:66668-82735 GCF_000277835.1 Geospiza fortis | reverse complement strand
AGGAATTGCAGCTCCTGGGTCGTGCAGGGACAAGAAGAGGACCCTGAACTGCCAAGTTCAGACCCTGCCATGCTGCATAATCAAGTTCAGAAATCCATCATGGGAATCTTTAAATTAGCTCCATTTTCTACCCCTCGCTGCTGCTGGCATCCTGCTCTGGAGCTGCCTCCCGAGGATGCTCCACTCCAGGTGTGCTCACCTCAGGGTGGGCTCCCCACACGCTGGGGCACACAAAGCCTCTCCTTGGGGCTGGTTTCCCCCTTAGGCACCACCAGCATTAGCTCAGTGACAGCATCTCCAGAGAGGAAAGGGAATGGGAACAGGGGACTGGGATAAGTGGCGTGGAAAACTTCCCATTTTCAGGTCAGAATTAAAAAGGCCAATTACATTATCATCTCTCAGGTACAGGAATAGTCTCACTCACTTAAACAGCAAGACACTGGCCTGGCCCAGAGCAGTGATGTTGTTGCAGCCCTGAGCACAAATGGGAAATTCTGATGAAGACAGAGGTTGCATCATTAAAATGGAGCGAGGTGGATTCTGCCTGTATATCTACCCCTGCAAATCCCAGAGGAAAGATTTTCCAGATTACGTATGCACATTCCTTTCCCTGCTGTCCCATTAAAGAACACACAGTGCCCCTTTCCCAGAGCATCACCCCAGGCATGCAAGAGGCAGGTTCAAAGCTTTGGGGCCCAGGGCTATCCAGGGAATGAGATTCTCTGGAGAAAGAAAAGACTGTGGGGCTCTTTCCCCCCATTTTTCCCATTTTTCAGAAAGGATGTAGCTTTGTTTTTATGTGGCAGAGGAAAAGCTCAGGGTGGGACAGCAGCAGCCCATTGGATTTGATGCACTGCAAAAGGAGCTGGGTGTTTTTCCTTGGCTGCTCCAGGTACTTGAGACACGACACTGCTGGGGCATCACATGAACACACTTCATATTCAGTCTCACTTTCACAAATAAGAAAACCTCACTTTCACAAATAAGAAAAATTTTCACTATTTCTCTTCCTCAGACTCAGCCACACAGGGCAGTTATCCCCAGTCTGGGGACCCAGGAGCATGGAAGAAGCTGTGGCTGCTGGGGTAAAAGGCTCATCCCCTGCTTTGCTCCATTCCCCCCATGTCTGGCCACTGGGAAGGGAGCTGTTTGTGCAACTACTGCCCAAAGCACATCCCATGGAAAGCAGGGAACAGGTTACAGGGGATGTTGGCCTCTGGAGCAGTGCATAAAACTTCAGTGTGTCCCACAGGAACAATTATCAAGTGGGAGTGTCAGTCTTCCCAACCCACAGCCATTAATTACAAAACAGGGAAGAGGGCTTAAAGCTCTTATGTTTGAACATGTTAGCTCAGCCCTTTAGGGAACTCCTGATGTGCTGGAGCATCTAATCTCTGCAAATCACTTTTATTCAGCCTTGCTCTGGGTTTTCCTTTTTAATCAACTTAATCTTTATTCATGAGGTGTGTTACTGCATTATGGAAACGCCCAGATTCTGAGCATCAGGCTCAGGGAACGGAAATTGAGGAAACTTGGTGTTTGCTCCAGTCAGGGCTTAAGGTCTGGAGCAATTTATCTGGACTCGTGGCAGGCCCTAGAACTCCTCCATGTCCCAGCAGGGAGGAGGAGGAGGAGGAGGAGGAGGAGGGAAACAGCCCAAGTTCTGGGAGGACAAGCACTACACCCCAGGGCTGGCACGCAGTGAGCAGCACGTCTCGTTGCTATATTTAATCAGAGAGGTCCCCTCTCACCCAGCCTCGATGATAGAGCCTTTTTCTTATAGATATATAAAAAAAATTATAATAAAAAATCCTGTGAAATAAAAGTAATAAATTAAAGGGATCAAAGAACCGAGCGACCGGCGAGCGACAGCGAAGTGAGGCAAAGAATAAAGGAAGCGTTAATGGGATTTCAAGGGGAGAAGGAGGGCAGGAGGGAGGATTTGCTCCCAGAGAGAGCAGAGAGCTGTGGTGCCAGGACCCCATGACCTGTCCCACATGGGATCAGATACTTATCCTGATCCATCCCTCCTCAGGCAGAGTCTCATGAGCCATCTCTAAACGGGGATGTGGGCAGAGCACGGGAGGACAGAGCAGAGTTTGACAACCAGCACAAGCTCCTGGGGGCAGACTGGGACACAGCAGTGCTGGCACTTCTGTTTCGGGAAGGCAGGAGCAATTTCAGTGTCTGCTTCCCTGGAAGCAGAGGGCCTTCATTTGGGGGTGGTCTGAGCAGGAAGGACCCCATCCCCACAAATCAGAGCACCCCCAGTTTCCCCAGTGCAGCTCTCAGCAGCCTGGAGTGCCCTCAGTCTCATTCTCTGAGGATCAGCTCCCCCCCATCATGATCCAAAGGAGCTAATGGGATTGTAATTCTTCTAATGAGCTGTAATTAATTAATTACCCTGTTAGCACAAGAGCTTTACATTTTTTGGCAAGCACGGTGCAGTTTTGTAGCTAGAGGGAGGCTCTTCCCCAGCACCATCAGGCTCCGATCGTGGCTGCAGACGAGCTCATTCCCCTCCACTTCAATCTGACACAGTTCCCTTTGGGAAAGAACCTTGGAAGCAGCCACACAGCTCACAGTTCTCTCCCAAATTGCAGACAACCAAGGCACAGACATTCATTCAGACGGATCACAAACATCTCCTCTGTCAGTCCTTCGAGAACATCCATCCCCTCTGGCAAACTTAACCAGACAAACACACCACGGGCAGAGAGCAGGAGATACCGAGACCCTCCGTGGTCCCTGCAGAGCAGGAATATAATGTGGGAAATTCCAAAAAGCACTAAGAATGGAGCCAGAGCAGTGTCTGATCTGTGTTGCTCAGCACAGCAGCCCTGGGATGCTCAGATCCACGCTGCAGCCTCCTGCACGCCCAGGACGCAGGATTGTACCCCTGCACAGCAGCCACCTCTTCCAGCTTGGCTTCTCCATTACCTCCACATTTAATAATTAAAGCATCGGTGTAAAAGCATTAAAGTTTCAGGGACTGACACGTTCAGAGCAAGATGAAGGGCTCAGGGATAAGTCAAGTGCTGCTGCTGATTAGCCCTGAACAGCTCAGACCATGAGGAGCAGCTCCCTGCCCCTCTGCCCCCACGGATGTGTCCTTTTCTCCTCACAAACCCTTTCTTCCCAAATCCGCTTTCCAAGAGCATCCACTCCAGTCTGTAGGGGAGATTTGCTCATCATCGGGTGTCTCTAAAAAAATCCTAATAGAGGGGGGCTCTTCCCAGGGAGCCTGGCTTTTTATAGAGCACACGGCGTTGCGCGGAGCCAGCTCCGAGCAAGGGTTACCAGGTACCTTTGGCTGGCTGTGGGGGCGGAACAGGAGGGAACAGGAGGGCTTTCTGCAGGAGCAGATGGAGCTGCCATGCCTGGGAGCCAGCCCAGCCCTGCTGCGGTGACAGACTGTCCCACGCCACCTCCCCCAGAGATGCTGCACCCAGACCCCCTCGAGGGAATTGGGGGAGGCACCGAGGGGCTGAGCACAGGCACAGCTCATCCCACCACCACCACCACCAGGCCCCACACCAGGCAAGCCTTGCCCAGCATCCAACCCACCCCTCTTGTTTCCTCCTATTTATAACCAGCAGGCTGGGAGGAGGATGCCTCTCCTCTCATTGGGATGAGCTGGGCAAGAGTACACCATCTTCCCTCTAATACTCACACCAGTTAAGCTAATTGAGTAGCTGATGCTGGTTCCCTGATCATACAGCCCAGGGGTTCTGGGTCCCTCTGTATTTCGGGGGATATGAGCCCCCTGACTGTAGGATGGAATCCCCCAGATTAAACTCTTTAGACACATTATTTGCTCCTAAAAAAACCCTAAACCCAACCAGAACCCATCAGGTTGGGAACAGAGCTCATCCCTCCACGGAGCAGCAGAGATTTAGGGTTGGTGGGGCCCTGCCCATGGGATAGCAGGGCCAGGAAAGGTTTGGAGCTGAAAATGCAGGCAGCAGTGCTCAGCCAGCCCCTTCCCTTCCTGCCTCTCCTGCAGAAATGAAATGCAGTTTGCATTTGGAAGCAAGGATGAGCGGGGCCATCTGAGCCCGGGCTGCCACCGGGGCTGGGTGTGCCAGGCCATCAATCCTCCGGTGACACCGCCCGGGCCTGGACACAACTGAGCATTTCCTTGATTAAAAGAGATGGGGGAATGCAGCACTGGGTCCCAGCAGAGCCAGGCATGCCTGTCCCCCACCATCAGCTCCCCCAGTCACGGGTGACAGCAGGAGCCTGGCGGGTCCCACCTGCATCCCACACTCCCAGGGATGGTCCCTCCTTGCCAGGCAGCCAGAGGTTGTTCCACTCATTAATCCAGCATCTGCTCCTCTCAGGATGCTCCTGCCATTTCAGAGCTTCTCCTGGTTTGTCCCCTGCCTTTTCAGGCACTGCAGACACAAAAGATCCTGTTCTTGTGCAACGCCACCAACCAGGTGCACCAGCAGCCCTGGGTGAAGCCCTGGACTGCATCTAACAATGCCACAGGTCACCCTCTTCTTTAGCCTCAGGTTGTTGTCCCAATTTCCAGCCTTGTTTCACCACTTTTGTATTTCAAAGGGATTTTTTGGAGAAGTTTCTTTCATGGCAGTGTTTTCATAGAATCCCAGAATGGGGTGGGTTGGAAGGGACCTTAAAGCTCACCTCATTCCCACCCCTGCCACGGGCAGGGACACCTTCCACTATCCCAGGTTGCTCCAAGCCCCAACCAGCCTGGCCTTGGACACTTCCAGGGGTATAAATGAGATGCACAGGGATGTCCTGCTGCAAGGTCACCTTTCCCCCAGACTGGCCCCATTTGTGCTGGTCCCTCTCTTTCACATCCCTGGAAGCTGCAGCCAACTCCCACAGGGACCCTTCCCAGGTCCCTTCTCCCACTTGTGTTGTTCTTGCACCTGCTTTAGTTTGCTGAACACTAAATATTTTATTTATTACCTCTCTGGAAAGTTACTGGGGAGATTTCCCAGAATAGGAAATCATCAGAGCTGTGAGCTGCTCCTGGGGGGTGCAGCAAGCCCGGGGATGGTTCCAACCACTCTTCAGTTGTGCTTTGAATGTGCTTCTTTACATCATCATCATCCCTTTTGATTTGGTTCTTTGACCAAGCCATGACTTCAGTGGCACTGCCAAGATCTTCCCAACCATAGGGAAGGTGGTGATCCCTGGGGCTGTTTGTCCATCCTCTGCTCTTTGGGGAACGTGGTGCTCCAAGCAGAGCAGGGGTGGCGGGACCCTGTGGATGCCTGAGGACACCCAGCAGCAGGGATGGCTGCAGGGAGGAGAAGCAAAGCTCGTGTCCCTGAGCGTGGGGGCCCCACAGGCTGCCCAGGCTGCCCCAGTTCCCTGTTCCAGGTGTCAGGATGATAAAGCCCAGCCCAGCTCCCCAGAGCAGGCACAGCTCCCATAATTAATGGCACCGCCAGCACTTCCCTGCCGGGCCATGAATAAAACATCGCTGCTGAGGACCCAAACTTTGAAAAATCTCTCCTTTTTTTCCTGTTAATTATATTTGTCGGGACACTGTGATTTTTTTATTGTCTCCTCCTGCTTAATCCAGGGGGTGGAAGTGAGTTTGGGGCCCATTCTTTCACCCTGTGTCCTAAAGGGATGGCATAACTGCCAGGGAGATTTCCCACCCCCCAAATTCCCTTCCCTCCCTTTGGAAAAGGGTCCACCTCTGCATCTGCAAACCTGCTGGATCTCTAGATTTGCTGCAGCCATTGGATTTTTTTTGCATTTCTGGGTTTTTCAGCATCCAAGAGCCCCTCCTGGAACCAGCCTCTCAGACCATTTCCATCTTGCTAATGTTTTTGCTGCTTATCCAGGCTATGGACATGGAGCTCTCCATTTTCCTCATGAAGATGGGACTGTACTTTTTCCCTGACCCTTTTAGTCCAGAGAAGGAGGGACAAGACAGAGGGACACATAAGCCAAGGGAGCCCAAGCACTTCAGATGAATTCCTGGCATGAGTTTCAGCACATCTCCCTGTCTCAGTTTCCCCATTTCTCTATAAAATCCTCAAAAGGCAGTGCAGGTAGGGAAAAACCTCACCGGGCTGGGAACAGCTCAAAGGGAGAGAGGAGGCTGCTTACAGCTCTGGGTCTCAAACCAGACCCTGAACATTTTCCTCTGCCCGCCCACCCTGCCATGGCTTAGATTATTTCCTCCATCCCAACTAACAGCTCATCATACCCATCCATGCTGTGCCTGCAGCAGGCAGAGATTTGCACTCCTGAGTGATTTTGGGAGGCTGAGCCCACGTTTGTGCCACAAGGCAATCCCACCCCAGAGAGCAGCTCCCATCACTGCTTGGCTGGGAATGGGAGCAGTGTCTGAGCAGGAGAGAGATGTTGCCTGCACATATCCAAGTCTGAGCATCTCCCTGTGTGGAGAAAGGTGAAATTCCACCCTGGCTTCGCTGGCTCTGATCCAGGAGCTGCATTAGCAGGGCTCTGTGGGGTCAGGATCAGACTCAAAGCCAGTTACTGCTGTTGCAGAAGTGTCTCAGGCACCCAAAGTGCTGCAAGTGAGGATGATTCCCTGCCCTGGAGCCTGGGCAGAGGCAGCAGCAGCTGAGCTCAGGGCTGTGCCACGCTGGGACACTGCAGCACTGTCCCCTTGCACATGACAACAGCCTGGCCTTGCATTTCCGTGATTCCCAGCTGGATTTTAACTGTGGGTCTGCAGGTCCTGCAGGGCTGGGTCCCACAGCTCTGCCCACACCATCCCCAGGCAAGAGGTGTTGGGGAAGATGAAACAGGAAACCTTATAAACATGATTGTCTGGCAAAAGATTTTGAGAATATGGAAACTATGGGCAAGATTGAAATGAAAGCAAGCTCTGAGATACCTCAGTTACTGAACAACTGGAAAACAATGGTGTGGGCAGCTGAAGGTAATCTCAACACCCTCTGCTTGCAGACAGGCCCAAGGGTCAGAGCAGACCCTATAGCTTGGCAGAAGGGTCCAAAGAGGAATTTTTAGCGTTTAAAATGTAACACAGTATGGTAATGCAGTGATTCTTATAGGCTGTATGTAAATGCTATAGGATTTGTATATTGTACCAGATTGGTTAGTGAGAATTAGGATATTGAACACAGAAGAAGATTTATTGTGCTGTAACGGGAACCTCGCTCTCTTACGCTTTTACGCTCTTACCTTTTTTACTCCCTTACACTTTTACCCTCTCATCCTCTGTACCCCTCTCTTCTCTCTTTACTGCTCCAGCTGTGGCTGGCAGCTCCCAGCAGGGCCCTGCACCCAGGCCCTTTGCAATAAACCCCAAGTTCCACGCCCTGGCTGCAGAGATCTCTGCTCTCCATCCATCCCGACCGTCCCACCCCCATTGCTCCTACAAAGCAGGACTTGCAGCAGAGGCTCTGGGACACAGCAATCTCCTGCCTGAGCAACAAGCTCTGTGCTGCTCACTGGATCCTCTGCCAGCCCATTTTCTCTCCCTGGGCTCCTTCCAGCTCGGCCCAGGGATGGAGCCAGCACATCCAGCCTGCTTGGGATGGATGCAGCCCTGGCTCAGCCCATCCTGCAAGGTGCCTTCTCCTCCCCTTGCATGTCCCAGGGGGTCTCCTCTGCCTGTCCTGCCGTGCTTCTGTCCTCCTGAAGGCCCTGGAAATGTTCTGCTCTCACTGAGATCTGTGCTGTACCTTTACAAGCTGGAGTGGAAGTGCTTGAAGTGCTCTCAAAGGGAAGAGCTGGCACCTCTGGCGCTGGGAAACAGAGCTGCAGCCACTCCTGAGTGCTAAGGAGGCTTCCTGGGTCATTTAAGAGGGGTCCTGAAGAAGAAAAGGACCTTCTCACAGCTTTGTTGCCACAGTGAAAGCCTAAAGCAAGTGAAGGAAATCGATTCTGCCAAGGTGGAGTGGAAGTAAGAGAGAAAAATGACAGTAATCTCAACAGGACCACTAAAAATCCCCTGGAGCTCTTCAGCAAAGCAGAGATTAGCAGGAGGATTTGCAGCCATGCTGGAGGCTGGGGCTCAGATCTGCTGCTGAGGTTTTGCATGGGCTTGGGTGAACAGCTTCATCTCATCCCATCCTGTTTCCCTGTCTGGGAAGCAGGGACAGTCTTGATTGCCCAGAAAAAAGAAAAAAAATCTCATTTAGTGGTGGTTGTGAGGCCCTTTGAGATCTCCCAAAGCAGGGAGAGGCCATGGGGAGGCAGAGTGGGGCACAATGGGGTGGTGGGGAACCATGGATGTGATCTGTGCTGCTTCCTGCATCAAACTCTTCCCTCAGATCCTTTCATCAGCCTCACTTAATTGCTCATTTGATGTCTCTGGGATCTGCAGGAGCTTCTGGCCACCCCAGCCCGCTGAGACACCAATCCCCACCAAAACCAGCCTCATGCCACGCACCAAAACCAACAGATTCCCTCCTGAGCCAGGGATTTTTATAAGGCAGTGAGACCAGGACCACACACAGGGCACATGAGATGAATCTTTGTGAAACTGCACCATGGAGAGATGCCCAAGGGGTGCCAAGGTGAATCCTTCCCTGCCTCAGGGCCCCAGGGCACCTCCCTTCATCTCCACAGAGATGGGAATCAGCCTCCCCCGCCCTGGAGCCCTGGCAAGGACTGGGCTGTGCTGGGCACTGCTACCAGGAGGCATCAAGCTTTCCCAAGCCCTCCCAACGCAAATAAAACACAGGGATTTGGTCTGGCCAGCAAAGATGGACCCAAAGCAATCCCAGAGGGAGGATATTTTTATAAGCCAGGGCTATAAGAGAAAGGGCAGGAAACCTGACCCATCACAAATCACTCTGCTGTCACTTGCTGTAATCTAGAAATGCTCTATTAAAAACAGGAGCAGCCCCAGCTGCAGGCAGTGACCCAGAATGGGAGGAGGGCAGCTCAGGTTGGGATCTGCTGCCAGGGAGGTGAAGTCTCTGAGGCTGGAAGTGCTGCTCTGCTCTGCTGTGGTTCATGGAGCTGCCCGTGGCATCTGTCACCTGCAGCCAGCGCATGGAGGGACACATGGAGGGACACATCTCCTTCCAGGTGTCCCTCCCTAATGGCTGGCTGGGCTCAGTCACTAAAGGGCTCAGGACACAGCTCCATGTTCCCAGTTTGCCCCCAGAAATGCCCTCCTTGAGCAGGGCAGGGCAGGCAGGGCCCTGAGTGCTCCGTGGATTGGACCTGGTGCCAGTGGGGTTGGGAAGTTTCCTCCTCTGCCCTCAGCTGTGGCCAAGAGCCCCTGTGGCCACCACTGCAGCAAAAAAACATCAGCTAACAGTGATTCACCTGAAAAATGAGGTGCTGGGGCAACAGCAGCACTTTGCCAATTCAGCACAAACTGAGGCAATAATTACCAGGGGAGCAGAAATGAAAGGGTACTGAAGCACTTGAGGGCTTCCAAAAGGTTTTTTTCCTTGGGAGATGCAGATTCCCATTCACTTTGATGTTTTCCAGGTGAGATCTTTGACAGCATTGTAACATTTTCCATTTGAACATTTTCCATTTTAACGTTTTCCATGTCCAAACCCAGCTGCTCTGATCACAGGACATGGAGAAGCTCAAGAAGCCCCTGAGAGGGGAGTGGGAGTCTCCTCCCTCCCTCCCTCCTTCCCTGGCTCCATCAAGGTTTCCAAACCACAAAACCTGCTTTCTCACGTCTCTCTCCCTTGACAAAACCAAATGTCCTGGACCACCTTCAGCTCCAAGCACTGCACAAAAGGTCTGGTGATGCCAGGAATGTCCTGGACATGGGGAGAGCCTGGAGCAGGGTGTGTGAGCTGCCCCCAGCCCAGGGCCCTGCTGCACCCTCCTCTGAGGCCAGTGCACACCAGCTTGCTCAAACAAAGCCCATCTGTGCAGATTAATCACCAGATGATGTTTGCTCTGCTGCAGGAGCTGATTGGCTGGTGGAAGTTTAAACAGGATGGAGAAGGGAGAGCGGAGCACGGTGTCCTAGAGATGGAACACAGCCCCTGGGTCCCACCCAATAGCAGCACCCCCTGAACCCCAGACACTGTGAGCACCTCTCTGGCACAGACACAGAGGGTGACACCCCCAGAGAGCCACCAGCCCCGGGACAACCTGCCCTGCAGGTTACAGGGACACAGAATGACCCGTCCATACACCGAGAACAAAATCCCTGTCGGTGTCCAAAGGTCCAGGGAGTCCTCTCAGAGACAGCCCAGAAACAACCCCCAGGAACACCCATGGAGAGGGCTGTGGTGAGGTGGGGGAGCACAGAGCAAGGAAATCCCTTTGCAGAAACTGTTCCTACAAAAACAGACTCCAGCTCTGGCCTGGCTGCCCAGCTGGGATGAAAAGCCCTGCTTGGGGCTGGAGCACATTGCTGCACCTTGAGCTAGACCAGGAAACCACCCTGAGTCCCTTCAAGCACTGAGGTGACCCCCAGGCCACCACATCCACTCTTCCCTTCACTGCTGGGGGCAGATGAGGAGGCCAGGCCTGGAGAAAAACTCCCAGATTTCCTCCTAACTCTTCCAGGTCCCACAGGAGATGTCTGGTTCGTCCCCTGAGCCTCTAGAACACTTCCAGCAGAAGTGGACTGCTGTAGATCACTGCTTTGAACCTCCAAATGACCCTTCCTGGCAATCAAGGAGCCTTCTGGACCTCAGTGGGAGGTGAAACAAGGCTGGAGCAGCTGCACAGGCTCGCCCATCCCATCCCATCCCATCCCATCCCATCCCATCCGACTCACACTCAGCTCCTGAGATGGCTCCTGGAGCTCTCCTCTTGCTCCTACCTCCCCAGCGCTGGTGGAGGAAGGTCTCACCTCTTTGGAGCCAGCCCTCACCGCCCTGTTCTGCTGCTGGGGCCCAGAGGAGACCACCACACCTCCATTCCTGCCGTGGGGAGGCTGAGGAACTGAGGAGCCTCAGCAGCTCAGCAAGGACGTTCCCCACGGGTGGACCCAGAGCAGGGAAAGGGCTGGGGAAGGAGGAGAACCTCCCTTCCAGAACCTCCCTTCAAGCCAGCAACGCTTGCTCAACCACTGGTTAGTGGCTCCACAGGAAACACCTTGCCATGCTCACCTGGAATGACATGTTCCTAGTGAGGCAGGGCAGGGAGTGACAGGAGGCTGCAGATCCACCCCTTGGCACATGCAACCTCCTCTTGGCCACAGCTGTGAGGCCTTTGTGCAGGATGGGGTCTGCTGTGGCCATTCCTGAAGGCAAAATGGCTTTCTCATCCAGCCTGGGCTTGCCCCAGTGTAGCTCTGGTGCTCTAATGCACCTTTGTGCTCCTCAGTTTTATTTTAGACTGAAGCTGTGAGGTCACACGTGAGGGTTTTGGAGAAATGTTTCTCCCTACCCATTCCTGAGCAGCTCCAGGACCAGGATCTGCAGGTTCACAGCGTGCTCCAAGTCCAGGCTATGGCTGGTTAAAACCAACAGGGCTGAAAAATGGGTGGACTGTGAAGGTGTGTCCAAGGCCAGGCTGGACAGGGCTTGGAGCAACCTGGGACAGCAGAAGGTGCCCCTGCCCATGGCAGGGGTGGGAATGAGATGATCTTTGGGATCCCCTCCAACCCAAACCATTCTGTGGTTAATTCAGATCCTCTAAAGTTTGCTTGACCTTTAGGGTGTGGACAAATCCTGGGGGTGTTGGGAAGGACCCCAGGCTTCACCATAAGCCCATCTGGACACCCCAGCACTAGAGAACCTCCCAGGAGAGCTGGCTGAAGGCATCACAAGGAACTGGGGACAGCAGAAACTTGCAGCAGGAGATTGGGACAACATCGTACCCAAACAGGTCCTGCCTACTTTGTGGAGGACAGCCCAAACCTGCCTGTTAGAGTCATGGCAGAGCTGCTGGATGACAAGGAGCAGCCACCCAGGCTTGTCCCAGCATGGAGCTCCTCCATGGCCACCTTCTTCTGCCAGAAGTTGGCCATGGACCCTCTCATGGACAGGTGCTTGATGTGCCTGCCCTCTGGAGCACAGGGCATGGTAGAAGGCTCCATTCTCTGCCAGGACAAGGTTACTCAGAGTAAAAGCATGTGCTCGTGTGTCATCCAAACAAACCCTGTGTCCTCCTCCCACCACAGGCCCCGCAGAGCCGGGCGGGATCTCCAGTGCTCGCCACAGCCACGCCAGCCTTTCCCATCACACCCCAAGGAGGAGGCTCCACCACGTCCCTCGGAGCATGCTGCAGGAGAGGAGCCCCACCTGGACGTGCCAGGAGCCATCACAGCCCCGAGGGATGGCTCTCTCAGCTGGCACCAGCCTCACCTCGTGACATGGCACTCGCCACCCCTTCCCCTGCTGGCAGCAGATGCTCAGAGCCAAGCAGCACAGCTCCACTGGCATCAGGGACACAGAGCCCCTGCCCATGATGAGGGGGTTGGGACTAGGTGATCTTAAGGTCCTTCCAACCCAACCCATTCCACGATTCTGTGACTCAAAGCCATTTTCCAAAGGCTGGTCTCACCCTCCCAGGTAATTTCCATGCTCAGACCCCTCTTCAGATGTTGTTTCAAAAGGGCCACATCATCTGCCTTCCCACACCTCCATGAGGCCCCATGCCTGCTCTGGTGCAGAGCCCTGGCTGCTCCAGGCTCAGGAAGGCTGAGACATTAAGTGGGAAAACACTGATTTTTCAAGGGACTGCACCAACACAGGTGAAGCAAAGCCCAGCCTGGGAGAGCTGCAGCTCAAAGCGAGCCAGGAAGAATTTCTTTCCAGCCACACATGAGGGAAGGGGAGGAGGAGAACCAGGTGAAGCTCAGGATGAAGCATCACCTGCTGCGTGGCTTTGCAGGATGTCACCAGTTTTCACAGCCCTGATCAAATGGAGATCTCTGGTTTGTAAACACTCAAGGGTGTCTGGTGAAATCAAAGGGCTGTGGGGCCAGGGTGAAACACTCCCACAGCCATGAGTCAATCCATAGCGTTGCTGTGGACAGGAAGCTGGTGAGTCATGGATCACAGCCAGGCTGAAGGTGACCACCCAGGACATCCCTGTTATTTACAGCCACCACCCTGATGTGGGCAGAGAGACCCCAGCGGCTGCCCCGGGCAGGGACAAAGTGGTGCATTCCCAGCATGTCACCTCCTGCCCCCATCTCCTGGGTCCCCAGCCTGGATTCCCAACCCAGAGCTCGTTCTGGTGTGCTGGATGTGCCCCCTTCACCCAGCTAGCATCTCCATCCAACAGCCAGCCTCTGCTAAAGCCATCACTGACAGCTGCCTAAATACAGATCTTCCCAAGCCTCTCCCTCCATGGGCACCACTCTTGGAAAGAAACACACGGAAGAATGTCACAGACATCTTTTATGAAAAATTCCTTCTTTAGGATTTTTTCCTCCTGAGAAGCTGAGAATCTTCAAGAACAAAATGTAAACATTGATTATCTGCTGCTGTGGAATGCATCAGGTGGATCTTTGATTGGCCCATGTTAAATGTTTGTAATTAATGGCCAATCACAGCCCAGCTAGCTTGGACAGAGAGCCGAGCCACAAACCTTTGTTATCATTCTTTGCTATTCTATTCTTAGCTAGCCTTCTGATGAAACCTTTTCTTCTATTCCTTTAATATAGTTTTAATGCAATATATGTCATAAAATAATAAATCAAGCCTTCTGAAACAAAGTCAGATCTTCTTCTCTTCCCTCATCCTAAGACCCCTATGAACACAGTCACAGAAGAACAAACAGAGTTTGCAGGGGGATTTCTCACATAATTTATCTGCAAATCAAGCGGCACCAAGGAGATGCAGGAACTCTTGGATGAAGATTTTCTTCCACCTCGAAGGTTTGGCTCTGCTGGCTTTGCCAGCCAGACCCCACCTGGATGGCCCAGGACTTTCCTCCCGTCTCCACAGCCAGCCTTCATCCCCAGACTCATCCTCCACCCCCATCTGCAGCCTCCTTGGAGACATTTGGGCTGTGCCTCAGCAGCGGGGACGGAGCAGCTGCGAGCACAGCATGCAGAGCTGGGGGCCAGCAGCAGAGCTTGCCAAGAGATCCGAGGAAGGGCTGCTGGTGAGGAGCTGCCCTTTGCTTCGTGCCTCCCTTCCGACTGCCTGGTGAGCTCAGCCAAATACCATTAAAGGTTTATCCACACGCTGATCAACTTATCTGCCTCCAAAGCTGGAGCCAGATCGGTCTCCAAGGGGAGAGGTGGTGGATGTGGCACCATCTTCCAAAACAACAGAGCATGAGCAGGCACTCCGAGAGAGATTGGCCAGGACACTCTGGGAAGAAGTGGTGATGCCTTCAAAGTGGAGAATGGGTTGATAAGGGGCGAGTGAGGAGAGACATTTCAGCTCCTACTGGGTAATTATCACCCGTGGAAAGCTGAGGAGTTAGCTGGTGGGAGGGAAATTACAACCTATCACAAAACCAATCTCTCCCAAATCCAGTCTCTTCAGTGCTCAGGAGTGTTTGGTCTGGTTCCAAGGCTTCTGGAGGAGTTTGAGAGGTCCCTCGACAGAGCTGCAGCCCTCTGCAGAGCAGACACCACATCCCTTTTGTTCGGAGGAGCGCGGAAACGGGAACGCGTCAGGTGAGGGGCTGGAGGAAAACAAACGGCTCCATTCAGGAGAACCAGTCCTGGGGAGATGAGAAGGGACTTAATTACAGTGAGTCCCTTTACAGCAAAACTGCCAGGTGCTAAAAGACTTTTTAATTTAGCAGAGAAAGGCAGATCAACGCCAAGCATCTGGAAGCCAAAGACGGAGAAAATCCAATTAAAACTCAGGCAACGCTGCGAGTAGAACAAGCCATGAAGTGATGGATTATTCATTCCACGATGTCTTCAATTCAAGAGAGGGGCAGAACAATCGATCCTTCCAGCACTTCCACGCTGTTTGTTGGTGATGAACACTCCATCCCAACTTTTGGGAGCGTGCACATTCTGCTGCGAGAGCCAGGCCCTGACTTTGGCAAACTGCAAAGTTCCCATGGATGATGGAGGACAATCCACCAGCCCTACTAGGTAAGTTGTTTTATGCTTGGAGGCATTAATAACCCAGAACTAGCAGCCAACTCCATGGAAACCAACTGGTAGTCAGTGACAAGTTCTCCTGTTGCTATAGGAACAGGGCCCAAACAAATAAAAATTACCTATAATTTCTCCTCCCCAAAGTTCTCCCACATTACATCTCCATAGCAACTAATTAGCTCATTATCGATCAGAACCAAACCAGTGGAGGTGAGAACCAAGCCAGTGGACCAGTGGAAGTGCCTGGCTGCCATGGGCAGCTCCATCCTCTCTTGTGGTGAGCTGAGATGAGCCTTTAAGATGGTTTATGCTGGGTTTGAGAGGAAAGGCTTGAACAGAGGAGCCTGGGCTCTCAGGGCTGGATTCCTTCATGCCTTCCCCAGGATACCTCTGATACAAATATCACTTGCTCCCTTCTATTTCTAGCTGTCACCTTACACCTCAGGGTTTTTTTTCCTCGTTGTTCCTTTCCAGTCTCCCCCCGTCTCCTCCAGGCCCAGAGCTGCTCTGTTGGACACCTGCTTGTCTTGGCAATGTTGTCTCATCCTTCTGGCCAGGATATCTGAGTCTCTTGGCTTGCTGCTACCTCTCCTGGACCAAGCCAGCACACTGCAGGGTCCTTGCAGGAGTCTCTCTTTCCTGATGTACACCCACAGCTACAGCCCTGCATCCTCCTCTGGCAGTTCTGTCTTAGATCTCTTCTCTCTCCACCCCTGGAAGTGTCCAAAGACAGGCTGGATGCAGTTTGGAGCAATGTGGCCCAGTGGAAATTGTCCCAGGGCTGGAATGGAATGATCTGGAAGGTCCCTTGCAACCCAAACCATTCTGGGATTCTCTGACCCAAAGAGATTGGGTGCATTAAACCACAGGGCTGCAGACAGCAAGGAGGTAAATTAGCCACAGCTCGATGGGAAAAACTGCTGTAACACCCAAACCAAGGGAAGCAGAGCTGTGCAAGGCCAGGGAGAGCTCAGGCAGAGCAGGGGCACCAAGCCTCTGTCCTGAGCCTGCAAACCCAGTGCAAGGTGGTCTCATGTAACGGCAGCAGCACATCACAGCACTACAGGGGTTGGGTTGGGTTGTGGACCCTCATCTTCTCCTGCCCTGGGTCAGCAGGGAAGGGGCCCGG
>NW_005054319.1:62517-66658 GCF_000277835.1 Geospiza fortis | reverse complement strand
CCCTCCAGCATCTCAGGGGAGAGGCTGAGTCAGGGTGGAGGATGCTGTTTTCATCCCAGTCTGGGGGGAAATTCCTGGTGTCTCAGAATACCCAAGGCCTTCCCTGCCATGCCCAAGCCCCTGGCAAGGACCAAGGGATGGAGGAGGGGCTGCTGCTTGCTCTGCCCCTCCTGTTCTGGTATCCCCAAAATCACACACACAGCAAACACCCCATGGAGCACTGGCTGGCAGAAAGGCACTTGGAGCAGGGGGCAGCACGGCTCTGCAAGGAATATCCCCCCATGCCAGGGGCTGCACTTCCAGCTGAATTCATGTAAATCACACATGAATCTCTGCAATTAATTGCTGCCACCTGCCACCACACATGCTGCAGATGTGCAGAGAGCTGAGCACATCCCTGCACAGACTCCAGGCAGGGCAGGGTGAGGCCAGGCTGGGTACCAGGAGCGCTGGGGGATGCTGCATTTGCTCCAACCTGCAGCAAGGTGGAAGGTTTTGCCAAGGAAATTGCCTTTTTCTAACCAAAACCAACACAACCTGCAGGGTTCAGGACCCACTGGGACATTCAGTTAATTCCCCTGTCCCCAGAATGTGGCTGTCCCTATAATGGACAGAGCCTGGCTGCTGTGTCACCTCCCTGGTGGCACATGAGGACCAAGTGGCATCACACAAGCCCCTGTCTCTCCTCCCTCCTCCACCAGCCCCATTTCCACCTCTCCCATGGGAATCTGATTGTCAGCAAGATCTCTGCCACCATCAGATGTGATCAAAACCACAATTCAATTAAATGAGATTGGATTGAAAGCGGAGGGTTGGAAGGAGACAGGCACAAACACCCAGAGTGGGATGCCATGCCCCAGGAAATCAGGCTGGGATCTGCAGGATCTGCAGGATGGTCACCCCAGGGGAAGGAAAAGCCAGGATGCAGCTCTGACCCTGGGATGAACTCCATCCTTTGGGGGCAGGAGCCTTTGCCAAGTCACTCATCCTCCTCCTGAAGGATCCTGGATAGAGTAAGGTGAGCCCAACCTCCTGAAGAGGCTTTTAATTCTTTCTCATCTCCTGAAATCAAATAAAATACCAAATGAGAAACTTTGTCATCTGAGCAATAGAAGAGGGGAAAAAAAAAAAAGCCCAGCCAAACATGCCTGGAGATGAAAGGGAATTGTAGATGGGTATTTCATCTCTTGCTCTTGTAAGGAACGTGAACATAAAAAAAGGGAGAAACAAACAAAAAATCCCAGACACAGTTAATGAGCTTTGCATTTAAATGTGCCACCAATGTCACTGCACAGACAGCTCCTCCAAGGTCCCACGTTCCTGCTCACCCCAGACAATGGGTCGGAGCAAACATTGGGCGAGATTAAATTCCACTGGTGTTTAGTAAATAAAACATGCATTTCGAGAAATCAGGGAAAAGTTTGTTAAATATTTTAGTACAGCTGGTCTCCCCACCCGTACGCGGCCTTACAAAATGTTTTGCATATTTATTTTAGCATGCACTAGATTTATTTAAAAATAGCATCACCAGCACTGGAAACAGCCCACTTGCTTTTCATCTAGATCTTTGCATTGAATCAATGAATCCAAAATTAAACAAGGTTGGGTGAACTAAATCTATAAAAGGACCTATTTGCTGATCAATACAGGAATGGATGCCTGGGATCTCTTTGCTGGGTGAAATATGAGGACTTACGAGAGAGAAATTGCTTTTGTTATTATATTTTTTTAAAAATTCAGATTTAATCTCCCCACATAAAAAAATTATTTATCGGAGAGATGCTTGGTCCTAAATAATTCATGCTGGTTGTATAGTACCCAGAAGACAGAAGACTCCTGTCTTCCATTCCTAATGAGAGGGAAAAACACCTCAAACACTTTTCTCGGATTCACTTTCATCACTGCAGGGAGATTAAATTCTACTTGGCTTCCAGAGGGTGTTCTCCCCCAGGGCAGCAGAGCCCCCCAGATCACAGAGAAACCACAATGTGCTCTGTATGGAAGGAGAAGAGCTTCAGATACATCTGGAAGCCAAATTTTAGCTACCAGTAAGACACACCTGGCTCAGGTGTTGAGGTTCAAGGTATGACTTTGGTGACCAAGGAGCCAGGACAAAGAAGGGTCTCCTGAAGAACCCATCTCAATATAAATAATACAATTTTTAATATTATATATATATATATATAGTCCATAATATAAATTCATCCTCTCCAAAACAGGGTAGGGGTGAAGCCACCCTGGGGCCACTGAGCCCCCAGTAAAGCAGAGCTGGAAGAAGGAACAAAGTCAACCCAGGCCACTCCAGCTGAAGTACAAGGGAAACACAAACTGTAACTGTCAGTGGAAGTTTCCCCTCGCCAAAAACAGGAACAGAATTTGAGCTGAAGTGCGTGGATTTGGAGGAAAAAAAAAAAAAAGAAAAAGAAAAAAATAAAAGAAAAAATAAATTATTGGCCTTTTAGCCCATCTTGGGCACAAAATTTGGGGCTGGCTTTGGGAGTGCTTCGCATGGCTGTCTGCTCAGCCAAGCCCTTTTCTCCTAAGCCTGCTGCAGGAATTGATCCACAAAGGGTTGTACCTGCTCTGCTCTGAATAAATCTGCATATCAGCCTCTTCCATGAATGAAAAATGCATGCACCAGTAAATCTGAGGTGAAATAGAAATAATTCATCTGTTGTCAGCAGCCTTTTCCTTTTTTTTTTTCCGCTTTTCTCTTCCACAAGTTTCATTAAGAAGAGACACATCAGCTGAGATGGAGCTGACACCACCAGCTCACTAATTGTTCCTGACGCTTCCCCGTTGCTGTGACGATGGGTTGCTGCAGGAACTCCCGCCCCGAGCGGGCAGGGAGGGTAAAATCCCCTCCCTGGGCTCATCCTGGGGGAAAACGCGAGGAGGCTGCGAGGCCATGGCAGGGAATGTCCCCAAACTGTGGTGAGAATGGGGACACGGGGGTGGCAGGGGTGTCCCACGAGCCCTGAGAGGTGCCAGCCGTGGATTTGGGGCCAATGGGCTTCCTCTGAAGGAGGAATGAGAAACAGCTGCCCCTGGCCAGGCACATCGTGGATCCCAGGGACAAAAGTCAAGGAACAGCCCCAGCTTCACCTTCACCTTCATCCGCCTGCATCATCCAGCCCTTCTCCAGATCAGGAGCTGGCAGCCCCAAATGGGTTTGGGCTCGTTGCACTCGGGCCATTCCCACCCTCACTGGAAGGGCTCCGTGGTGAGGAAGGTGCAGAGGGACCCAATGCTTGATCCCCACTCAGCTCAGAGGATTTCAGCCCTCGCTTCAGCAGGGCAAGGCTCCCGGCAGCCATCAGCAGGTGCGACAGTGACAATGGCAGTGCCCCTGTCCCTGTGCTGTCCCCTCACTGCCCCTGCCTGGCCCACGCTCGGGCTGGCAGCTTGCAGCACGCTGCAAAGAGGCAACAGCTGCTTCCCGCTGGCCCAGATCGGAGATTTTAATTAAGGAGAAGATTTGGGGGAATAAAGGGGAAGATCTCTCTCAGAGCTGTAATTAAAGGAGCTCAGGGTGGGGCAGGGTGGTGACAAAGGGCACGTCCTGCTGCTGCTGGGGCTCAGGGAGGGCAGACCCCCCATCATTGCCCCCCTCCCCGAGGGGAAGGATCCCCCAAATGCAGCTCACAGAGGCTGCCCTGCACCCCCAAAACAACCTTCCACTCTTGGCTGAGGTTCCCACAGGGCAATCAGGTGCTCCAGGCTGCAGCAAACCCGAATTCCTGTGGATTCCACTCTGAGCTATGGCAAAGGAGAGGGAGAGGCTGGAGGGTCCTCTCAGCTGAAGGTCCTGACCCCAGCTCACCCCCTGTGAGCCAAAAGGGGCCAGGTCAGAGCCCAGGAAAAATTTGGGAAGCGGGGTGCACTCAGCAGAACCCCCAGACAACTTCGGGGCTGTTTGGAGAGGCTCCTGAAAAGAGGCACGGAGTAAGTTTCAAAAAAACCCCACAACCCCTATGGAAAACAGCGGGGTGAGAACACAAGCTGGAGGCAGCACGGCCTGAGGAATCCCAGTGCCAGCTCCCAGCCCTGGGAGCCACCAGCACCTCCCCATTCCTTACCCCAGGCTCCCAAAATCCTCCCAACAACGCTGCCGACCCCTCCCGCCCGGGGCGCCGGGTGC
>NW_005054319.1:46921-61571 GCF_000277835.1 Geospiza fortis | reverse complement strand
AGCTGCTGGGTGTTTGCAGAGCCACTGCGAGCACTGAGCATCATCCCTGGGCTGCCTCTGCCGGGGATGGGGCAGCAGCGCAGGAACCGAGCACCTCCTGCCGCAGCCAGGGCTCCCCGATCCGCCCGCACATCCTGGGGGATGCTCGGGATCGTCCATCAGCTCCGGCGAGGAACGGGACCTGCTGCAGGGATGATGTTCTGCAGAGCCCGAGCAGAGGGTCGGCATGACCTGGGGAACGCTAATTAATCGCTAATTAATTAACTGAGCGGAGCACTGGTGCTTGGAGCAGCCACACACCACTCGTGGCAGCTTCGGACCCGAGCCAGAGCTTTTTGTCCGAAACCTCGGGGTTTATTTATGAAATCCCAGCTTCAATCAGGAGTGCATCCCTCCAGGAGAAACAAGCGGCCCTGAGCGGGGAATGGCACTGAGGAAAACACAGCTGATACCAAGGTAGCAGGTCTGGCTCATCGAGGTTTGTGCCTCCAGCTCCACCCGAGCTGCCCGAGATGTAAACCAGGCGCAGAAGCCACCGAGGCTCCTCTCAGCCCCCTGCCTGTGTGCCTGCAGCTCTGGAGACAAACAGCCTGTTCCAGCTCCGCTTGGCATTTCCACAAAGGTTAACTCAGCGTGAGAGGGGCACAGCCGCCGCTCCGGGGCTGGAAAAGCTCCGGGAAACCCGCCGGGAACCGGGGCTCCCTGCGGGGCAGGTGACCCCCCGGGCACCCCCGGAGCGCTGGCGTCGAGCTTTGATATTTTCAGGCTTTGCTCTGCTGAGGCTTCCTCCTCCCACCCCCACGTTCCCACCTCGGAAAAATCAATAGGAGCTCCAAGCTGAGAGGGAAGCCTGGGTGGAGGTTGATGTTGCTGGGTAAGAGTTTTCCCCTTGGTTTGGGGCTCCAGCAGAAATCACCCCAGCTTTCCAGCACCCCGCTGGTGTTGGTCATGTAGAATTCCCAGGGGATGGAGCAGCTGTGCATGGATGGGTGCACGACTCACTCCGTAAATACACACACTCTGGGGCTGGATGTGCTGGGACAGGCAGAAGGAGCTTGGAGATGCTTTGTCCAAGCCAGCAGTAAAAACAAAACTTAGAAACAAACTTAGATCGACCAGGGATGATCAATTATCAGGGGGAAAAAGCAGGGCACCAGCACACCTGGATACCAGTGGTTCAACCAGAGTTTGAGTTCCTCACCTCAACACAAGCCACCTACACTTCTGTTTGGAGAGGAGAGTTGGGAGACATCCCCAGCAGCTCCTCATGGGCAGAAAAGGCTTCTCCACCCAAGGCACCTCATTTAAACCATTCCCTCCCAGCTGGCCTGCACTGGTCCCTCTGGGCGCCGGCTGAAACAATTTTAGAGCCTCTGGCTGGGCCAGGAAAGGCTGATCCATATTCCTGAGGCCTCATTGCTATTCTGCAGCTTCAGCTCATTAGTGCTTAGGTGCTACAAGAGCTTTGGAAGTTTCTGGGTGAGGCGGCTATTAGGGGAGGATTGAACACGTCTGGTACAAACCCCTGGCCTGGCTGAACTCGCTAATTTACACTATCGAGCGACAAGGTGCCCACAGGCCACCCGAACCAAAAAAAGCCACCCCTGTCCTAGATACGGGCTCAGCCACCGTCTGAAAAAAAAAAAAAAAGAAAGAAAAATTAAGCAAAATAAATAACCCTCAGCCCCAGAAAACTGGCTGCATCATCACACCCCCTGCTAATCCATTAGCCAGCCCTCCCCCGCACACGGCTCTTAGGAACAGCGTGAGCTCCGGCTCAGGAGCTCCTGGAGAGAACCACCACAGAATGGAAGCACAGAAGGGCTTGGGTTGGAAGGGACCTTAAAGATCACCCAGTTCCAGCCCCCTGCCATGGGCAGGGACACTGTGCACTATCCCAGGTCGCTCCAAGCCCCATCCCACGTGGCCTTGGACACTTCCAAGGATGCGGCAGCCACAGCTGCTCTGGGCACCCTGTGCCAGGGCCTCCCCACCCTCACACCAAGAATTTCTTATGTGTTTCAAACCTTTATTTTCCCCTTTTCAGTTTGAACCCATTACTCCTTCTCCTACAGTTCCTGATGAACCACCCCTGCAAGGGGCCAGTATGACCAGTACAAACACCTGCACTGTACTGGGGGAGCACTTTGGGGTCTGCCCTTTTAGAGGGACTGCTTGTAAGGCTTTATAAAGGGAAGGCCTCATAAGATGGCTCCAGCCTGTTACTTAGGCTAAGGAGAAGGGAGCTATGGGGGAGTGCCTTGGCTGGAATAGGAGTACAGAGATGAGAGAGATGTGAGAGACATGACTGCCACAAGCCCACATCATTTCCACTTCATGGTTTGTGGTCATTGGTTGACTTGGGCTTGTTGTGCCTTAAAACCATGTACCCATGTAACCATGTTGTGCCTTAAAACCATGACAACTGGCTAGCTGCTTAAAAAGGCTGGATTTTTGGCAGTGAAGAGCCCTGCTTCACACCTGCCTGGGGTTTTTGGCCATGAAGAGCCGTCCTTCACACCTGCCTGGGGTCCCTGTGTTGCTCATTATCACACCCTGCTCCCAACACGTGTTCTCAGCACAGGGCAGGGAGAGCTGTTGGCTCTTCATCTGAGGAGGACTGAGCTGCTGCCACCCATGGTCCCCTGGCTGTGCTGGATGTGCTGAGTTTTCTCTTCTCATCAGCAGGAGCTGTGTCTTTCTCACCCAGGTTTGGGCAGTGCCGGTTTGCACCTTGTGACAGCCCCACGGGGGAGTCACCAGGCAGAAATAACCTCTTTTTGCCTCTGTTTGAGGCAAATGGGGGGGAAAAAAACCACCTTTTCTCCTAATAAGGGAGCTCAAAGTGATGAATTTTCCACTTCTCCTGAAGTTCTTTCCTCGGAGGCACTGATGCATTTTTAATGGTCCCGATGTAGCTATTAAGCTGGTAATTGGAACAGAGCAGACTCCAGCTCCCAGCAGGTCGGGCGTGTCCCCACACCACACGGATGGGTGTTCCTGGGGTCCCTGCTCTCCCCAGCACCGCTGACCCCCTCCTCAGCCCCATTTCCAAGCAAAGCATCGCCACCAAGATCCCGGCGCTTGAGGGACGCGGTGACCCCGACCTGGTCCTGCCTGGAGAGGGCTGACAGGGAAAACACTTGGGAAGGGAGCTGTTCCTTACTCCCAGTCCCCTGCCAAACCTGCAGCTCCATCGCCCGTGGGCACGATCTCCCGGAGCCCCCTGCCCTAATCCCGGCCGAGGGAGGGCTGGGAAGTGCTGAGAGGGGGGCTTGGGATGGAAAGGAGGGGCTCCTCTGGGTCCGGCCGCAGGTGGGGGCTCATCCCTGCGGATCCCGCGGGGTCCCGGTGGACGTTCACCTCCGTGGGTCCAGGCTTATCCCGCGGGGTCCCGGTGGATGTTCACCTCCATGGATCGAGGCTCATCCCGCTCGGTCCCGGTGGATGTTCACCTCCGTGGGTCCAGGCTCATCCCTCCGTGTCCCGGTGGATGTTCACCTCCATGGATCCAGGCTCATCCCGCGGGGTCCCGGTGGATGTTCACCTCCATGGATCCAGGCTCATCCCGCGGGGTCCCGGTGGATGTTCACCTCCATGGATCCAGGCTCATCCCGCGGGGTCCCGGTGGATGTTCACCTCCATGGATCCAGGCTCATCCCGCGGGGTCCCGGTGGATGTTCACCTCCATGGATCCAGGCTCATCCCGCGGGGTCCCGGTGGATGTTCACCTCCATGGATCCAGGCTCATCCCGCGGGGTCCCGGTGGATGTTCACCTCCATGGATCCAGGCTCATCCCGCGGGGTCCCGGTGGATGTTCACCTCCATGGATCCAGGCTCATCCCGCGGGGTCCCGGTGGATGTTCACCTCCATGGATCCAGGCTCATCCCGCGGGGTCCCGGTGGATGTTCACCTCCATGGATCCAGGCTCATCCCGCGGGGTCCCGGTGGATGTTCACCTCCATGGATCCAGGCTCATCCCGCGGGGTCCCGGTGGATGTTCACCTCCATGGATCCAGGCTCATCCCGCGGGGTCCCGGTGGATGTTCACCTCCATGGATCCAGGCTCATCCCGCGGGGTCCCGGTGGATGTTCACCTCCATGGATCCAGGCTCATCCCGCGGGGTCCCGGTCTTGTAAAATCCCCAAATCAGCAGCAGCATCACCCCAAACTCTAGGGAAAAAGCAGGGTGCCCCTCCAAGCTGCTGCCCCAAACAGCCCCCAGCTGATGCTCAAACAGCAAAAGGAGACAAGAATCAGGTTTGAGGGTGAATTTTATTGGAAATAAGGATGGGGGTTGAGGGGTACAGACCATTCCCAAAAATACAAAGGGAGAGGGACTTCCCATGCGAGTCAAAATCCTCGCCCACCTTAAAGCCAAGCTGGTTCTCCCCAGGGAATTGCCACTGCAGAGGGAATGAGGTGGGACAGGGAAGCAGGGAGGTGGAAAGGGACACGGGATTTGGACAAGTAAACCTGTGTAGAATGAAGCAGAGGAGATGACACAGGGAGGTGTGGTGTGTTGGCCTCCTCAGCAAAGCCTCAGCTCATCCCCAGAGCCATCCCCCCGTGTTTGAAAGGGCAGATGCTCCCTTATCCCAAAACGCAGAAATCAGGACTCTCTCCAGGAGGAGCAATGCAGAAAAAAATAAAAAGCATGCAAAAAAATTTTTTACAAAAATAAACACCATTCCCCAAAGCACCAAAAAAGGGTGAGATAAAGGAAGGGGAAAAGAGTTTAAACAAAGAAAGAAGGGAGAAAACCCCAAAGCTCAACTCAAAACAAAAATAATCCAAAGTAACCAACTATGAAAAAAAATTACAACTGTACATCTCAGCAGCAAAGCTGTCAAACCAAGCAGGTACTGGCGAGTGTTGGGTGGTTTGCAGAGCAGGATGAGGAGGAGGGAGACATGGAGAACATCAATCACTTCCTTATTTTCCATCCAGAGGTGGGCTGGGGGGTCAGGGTCGAACTGAAGCCGAACAGGGTTTGTGCAGCTCCACCTGGGCTGGGTCCCTCAGGGTTTGTTGACTCGGGGAGGGGGATCAGAGGGATGGCACAGGAAAAGCCTTGGCTGTGTGCTGCATCAAGGGCTGGAAACCATTTGCCCCAAAGCAGCTTTCCCAGGAGCAGCTGGTGGGGATAGATGGTGTGGAGCACCCCAGCTCCCAAGCAGGGGGTCCCCAGCACTGCATCAAACCCTGGACTGCAGGACGGGGGATAATGAATTTAAGGGAACATCATTCTTCATTGAGGGGGACCCTGAACACTGGAAATTCACCCTGAAATCCAGACCTCCAGGGCATGAATTTCAGGAATAACATTTTTTAAAAGATTCAGTTAAAAAATAGATGCATTTCTTTAAAAAAGAAAGGAAAAAAGTAATCTTAGGCCAGAGTGTTTTCTAGTGATCCCTTCCCCACCTGCCCAAATTTAGCCAGAAAAAAGGTTATTATGCCAGATCTGCTGGCCACATAGACATCCACACATTCATCATTGATTTAAAAATATATAATATATATAGAGCACACATACACACACACAAATATATATTAGAAAAGAAAAAAAAATCCTTCAGAAAAATGCAATTATTAAAAAAAAAAAAAAGAAAAAAAATTAAACAAAACCAAAATCCACAGCCGGTGCGTTTATCCGTGATCATGTACAGTAGAAGCCAGAAACCCCTCCTGCTCCCCTGGCTCCTCAGGCTGGGAGCTTGGGGAAACACATCAGGTTTTCACAGTGGATTTGTCAGCAGAGAAGGAACTGCTCCTCCCTCCTCCCACACAGAAAGGGCTTTAATTTATAGTGAGTTAGATCAAACCTAGGAAACACAGAGTTACAAAGTCCATCATATATAGACATCAAATGTACAACAGCCCCGGGCCAGTCCCTGGGGTTTGGCTCTCGCTGGCACCCGCAGGGCTTGGGGACAGTTTGGGACACCAGGGGTGCGAGTTCAGCCTCTGGAACAGTGTCACAGTGCGAGGTCTGACAGCAGCTCCAGGCTGGACAGCAGATGGAGCAGAGACTTCTCAGGGAGCCAGGCAGGGTGGAGGCAGCCAGGGCTGAGGAAGGCGATGCCCGGGGCAGGGATGTGACCCCCAGCCCACAGGGAGGACAGGCAGCTGCTGTGTCTCCATCCCCTTGTGCCCACCAGGGAAGGGATGGATGCTGGGTGAAGCCCCACGGGCAGGTGGGCTGCAGCTTGTGGCACAGTGGGCTCGTGGAAAAATGCTTTTTTGTCCCTCTCCTCAAGAGAGCAGCATTGACTGAGGGAGAGGGATGCCTGAGCTGCCTCAAAGGTTCCTTAGGGTGTTGAGCAAGGCATTCAAACATTCAAACATTCCTCTGGTGTGAGCAGCAGCCCAGGGAGCTCCATGAGCCCCTAAAGCTGCGTGGGCTCCTGGGGGCAGAGAGCCAGGCACAGAGAGAAGGCAAGTGAGACCAGACTCCAGGGAAGGGGCTTTGGGCAGGCAGGAGAGGAGTGGGAGAAGCGCAGCAGCACTGATTCTCTCTGTCTTCCCCTGACAGCAAAGAAACACAACCCCTGTGCTGTGCTGTGGGTACTGGGGAGGGGAGGTGGCCTCGGGCACCCTGCTCAGGCACTGCTCCTCTCCAGGCACCTCCTGAGCCTTCAGAGTCCTTGGCTTGGCTGGGAAGGTGCTGGCTTCAAAAGGCTCCTCCTGGGGAATTTTTTTTTCCCTCAGGGCAAAGAGAAAAGAGATTTTGATGGGGCCAGAGATGCCCCCAGGCCGGGGAGGTGGATCTGTGATTTGTGCAAAGCACCCTGAACTCGAGTCCTCACTCGCTCTCCTGCGGGGAAGCCGGGATGGAGGGACTGCAGGGAGCTGGGAGCTGGGAGTTAGGAGTCTTCCCCGAGGATCTCTGTCACAAAGGAGGCCATGTCAGTCTCTTTGGTGTCGTGCAAGGTGAAGAAAGGGTGTTCCTGCCAACGAGATCAAAGAAAACGTCAGCTGACACCACAGACCCCGGGAGATGTCACACAGCATCCTCCTCTCCAGACACCATTCTTCAGCTAAAAGATGAACTCTGGCATTTCTCAGCTCAGCCCCAGCAGGACACCCCACCTTGGCAGCTGCACTGCGATCCTTCCAGGTCTAAACTCTCCGTGAAATCAGCACACCCTTCCACACCTCTGACACACTACATCCATCCCACTCCATGCCTGAAAAGTCACCCACAAGTTGTCCCATTTCCCTGCTGGACCACTGACTTGAGTTTCAAAACTGGGAATAAAGACCAGCAGAAACAGCTCTGCACTCACCATAAGTTCTAAATAGTTCATTCGCTCAGCTGGGTTCTTCCTTAAGCTGGAAGGAAAAAAAAAATAGGACAGAAAGGCTGTAGGATCTTTTTCTTTTGCTGAACATGGTCTGTCATAGGGGATCTCCCCTTCCCATGGGCTGCACCCATCCCTCTCCCTCCTTGGCTGAGCAGGTTTGAACCACCAGCAAAGCAGCCAGGCAGGTAACTGGGGATGCACCACAAAAAGCACAAGTCAAGCAGCTCTGCAGTCTGCCCCACAGAGAGCAGAACAGCTGGGAAGGAGAGGATATGGTTTCCCAGCACCTGCAGGGTGAGCTTGCCCTTGCCTGGCAGCACCCAGGGAGCAGGGGACACCCTGGGGGAACAGCTTCCCACAAAACCACAAAGCAGCTTTCACCCAGAGGCTGCCAGGGGCTGGTTCTGGTTTCACTGCCACTTTGCCAGAAAACACCAATATTTCAGCAGCAGCGACAGGAAAAGGGGAAGAGAAACCTCTGCACCTTCCAGCCTGCCTTGGGTGAGTCAGGCTGAGAGCAAAACCAGTTTGGGCAGCGCTTCCTGCCATGCTGAGCACCAGGTAGAGCGAGGAGGGCAGCAATGGGCTCCCCCAAAGGACAGCAAAGCCAGCCCCACACTTCACTGCAACCGCCACGGATCAGGGCTGCTCCTCAGGCAGGCTGGGAGAGCCAGCAGACCCTGCTGGAGCCTCACCACTGCGCTGTGAAGTCCACAAACTCCTTGGAGAAGCGTTCAGGGGGCAGCTGGGGCGAGGGCTCCTCCACCACCTGCTTGAGCTGCTGGAAGGGCGTCCCCCAGGACTCGTAGGGGAAGCGGAGAATGGCCAGCTCGATCTGCGGGTGGAGGCAGGGACATGTGAGACACACACCAGGCACAGCCCCACCATGCCCAGCCTGCTCAGACTCAAAGGAAAACCCTCTTTCCTTAACGTGAGACACACACCAGGCACAGCCCCACCATGCCCAGCCTGCTCAGACTCAAAGGAAAACCCTCTTTCTTTACAAACCATTTTCAATTTCAGCCTGACCACCTTTTTTTCTTTTTTCTTTTTTCTTTTTTTTTTCCTAAACACAAAGACCCAGAGGCCAAAAATACTTCCTTTTGAGGTTGGTTCAGCATATTAATGCATTTACAGGAAGTCACAAAAGATATGCAAAATGGGATTATTTAAAAAGATAATAATAACAGCACACAGTTTCTGCACTGGCTTCCAAAGTGCTCTGCTGGCCCTAAGGCAGCCTCTGGGCCTTGGGCTGGCACTGCATGAGCTAAACACACAAAAAGTCCACAAATCCAAGAAAAATTAAGTGCTAGAACATAATTTTGCCAAAACCACCTCAATTACTGGGTTCTTCCTACAAGTCACCTCTGCTCCATCCCTCATTTAAGCAGGAAAAAGTCTGTCACAGCTCTTGGGTAGTCTCCTCATGCCAAGGATCAGTTCCTGTCTCAAAATGGGCAACAGAACCTTGAGACCTGCCTGGTAGGGTGTGATGGGATGGGAGGAATAACAAACCTGAAAGGACAGAGACTGGGACAGAGCCCAGTGTCCCTCCCTGCCTCTGGCTCAGGTCAGGGGAGCTCAGTTCCTGCTGCTGCAAAACTGAATGAAGCCACCAGCCCAGGAAGGCCTGGAATAGCCCTGCAACTCAATGGCCCACAAACTGTCTGGTCTGAAACCAATCCAACCCCTTCAAAAAGAAAATGAACCTAAAAAACCCCAGGAAGCCAGCCCAGGAGGAAGACACAAGAAGGAACCAAACACTCCGGGGCTCCATTCAGCGGCAGGCTGGCCAGCTTCCAGCAAGGTGTCCTCTCCCTTCCAGCTTTGGAAAGGTTTGGATATTCCATCACTCAGAGTGTCCCATCCCACAGCTCAGATGACATTCCTGATGACATTTCCAGTCAGCCAGACCAGCTCTGCACTGGCATGGGGACACCAGGGAGAGGCGCTTGGGTTTGGCACTTGGGTGTGGATGAGACCACGCTGGGGAAGAGGGAATATTTGCCAAGACACAGCATGCACAAACACAGGGATGCAGCCCCCAAAACAAAAGCCTAAGAGGGCACAGGAAAAGTTCCTGAAAATAATCTACCCTCAGAGAGAGTCTCCTGAAAAGCAGGAGCTGTTTTTCAGGCAGCATCCCTTGGAGCCAGCAGCTGGGATTTCCTTTGTCCACTGGCGCCAGAGGATCTCAGCTGCTTTCTGCAAGATCTGTTTCTTGCAGGAGGCAGATAAACCATCCCAAGCAGCTGCAATTTTGGAACTGAAAGCACTTCCCCTTCCTGTTGGCTGCTCTGAGCTACCCTGCAGGCAGGATTTGCTGCAAACCACACACAGCAGCTCTCACTGCAGCAGGACTGGAATCCCCTGCAAGGCTCTGGTGACCTGGGGGGTGAAGCAGGATGGCAGAGCCCCAGCTGCAGCAAACCCTGCTCCACTGACCACCCCTCAGCCAGCAGGCAGGGAGCTGCAGGGCAGTTAAAAGCCAGACTCTTGGATACTCAGCGTGGATACTCATTGTCATCCTGATATTGTCTGCTGAATTCCCTGGGTAATTAACCTCATTGCCCATGCTCAGATTGAGTCCTGCTTGATGGGCACCCACCCAGCTGCCAGGACTCCCAGAAGGGTACAGCCCCACCTGCCCAAACCCCATCCCAAACCCGGGGCTGCAGGTCCAGATCCCAGCCCTTGGTGTTACCATTGTGATCCCAAGGCTCCAGACATCTGACTTCACGTTGTAGCCCTTCTGGTTCAGCTCAGGGTTTATTCTTTCTGGCTGTAACAGCAAAATGGGAGATGTTACCACTCCTGCTTTCCCAGTGCAAACCCCACAGAGCACATCTCTGGCTCCAAAAGCCAGGCTGGGTGGATTTCCCTGGCTCACGTCCCCAGGGAGGCAGGGTCTGAGGTTGAATCTAGCCCTGATGAAAGCCACATCTTGCTCCACACAACTCACATCAACTCTGCCTCTCTGCAGGAGAGTGAGACTTGCATGATCCCTCCCCCAGGAGCACACACTTCCCACATGGATGCCGCAGATGGCAAAGGGAAATTCATACTGACTTGAGGATGAAACTAAACAATCCTGCCAAGAAAAGCCTCAGCACTTTCTATCCAACAAGGAGCAGTGCCACAAACCAGTTTTGTGTCCTTCTGCAAATGGAAGGGGCAGAGGGAGAGTCACTGTGGGATTAACAGAGCTGGGCTTAAAGGGAGGCTCTGCTGAGTCAGGGAGACCAGAGCACTCCTGAGTGGCTTTTATCTCAGGCTGGAGGTGGAACACACTGATTTCCGAGCAGCAGCCTCTTACAGGCAGGGCTGAAGCTGCACAGGGCTTGCACTTACAGCCATGTAGGGTTTGCAGCCAGCATCCATGGTCTTGGCAACAGAGTCCACCAAGTAACCACTGATCCCAAAGTCACACATCTTCACGTGCCCCTCCTTGTTGATCAGCACGTTGGAAGGTTTCACGTCTAGGAGGAAATGCAAGAGGGAAAATTTGGGTGTTTGCAGGGGTATTGAAGAGTCTGAGACAAAACTGGCAATTCCCTGCAGGCCTGGGAGGGACCAGGCAGGCCCCAACACAGGGGAAGGGAGACAAAGCCCCATCAGTCTTATTGGAATAAAAGTTATTCACAGGACAACCATGTCCTTCAGAGAGAACAAGTCCCCTCTCCAACCAGGCAGGTCAAAAGGTTGAAGTAAAGTGTTGAGCTTTTCCCCAGCTCCTTAAGAGAGATTTATGTGGCCAGCACAGCCTTAAAAGCACAGCTCTGCCAAATCTTCAGGAGAGTTTGTGTCATGCACATCCTGATCTGTCCACAACTACACAAGGGACTTCACCAGGGTGCAGAGCAAGACCTGG
Organism: Geospiza fortis; assembly: GCF_000277835.1. Lineage (NCBI taxonomy): Eukaryota > Metazoa > Chordata > Aves > Passeriformes > Thraupidae > Geospiza > Geospiza fortis. The sequence goes on along the minus strand of NW_005054319.1, from coordinate 50,384 downwards.
GTGTTAAAATTCCCATTTGTGATTTTATAAGGTCTCCTCCAGCCCTCACTTTACTAAAACTACCCAGCCAGGAGGATTTGGGGATTTTTATCTCCAAGAGCTGCCTTCAAGGCACTTCTGTACTCCAAGAGGGACAGAGATGCTCATAAAATACAGGTGGTGAGGAATTCTGTTGCTACATTCAACCCTTCATCTGGAAAGGAGGAAGAGAACAACATCCTGCAGGAAGGGAAGCATCTCAGGAACAAGCATCTAAATCTGTTCACCACAGTCCTAAGCACCAGCAGATTCCACTTTAGGCATCCCACAGGGACACAGCACAGCTGGAAAGGAGCCCTCCCCGAGCTTGGATCTCCAATCACACTCCACTAACCCCATCCAGCATTTACCTCTGTGGATTACAGACAGTTTACTGTGCAGGTGCTCCAGAGCTCGTACAATCTGGGGATAAAAGAGTGGAAAAGCACCCATCAGTCACAGGCAGCAGCAGCCTCTCACTGCAAACACACCACAGCCCCCAGCAGGCTCAGGGGATGAACAAACCCATCTAAGAACCCAAGAGCCACTCACAGACACAGCCATTTTCCCCAGAATGTCTTCAGGGATGGTTTTCTTCTTCTCCAGTACTTTCTTGTAGAATTTATCTAGGGAAGTGTCCATGAGTTCCATGCAGATCCAAACATCACCCTGCGGATGGAGAGAAAGCAGCTGAGAAGGAATTCCCTGGAAACCGAGGGGAGATAAAGAGCTGGGCTGAAGAGCACAGAGAGGTGTTTTGGGGACAGTTTGGTGCCTCCAGTGCAATCCCACAGCCCCAGGTGGCCCCAGGCAGCCAGCAGGTCAGTACCTCACGGAAGAGGGCTCCGTAGAAGGTGACTGTGTAGAAACAGTCAACTGTCCTCATGGAGATGTCCAGGTCCATCAGCAACCTCTTCTGCTCCTGAGTGTTCACAGTGGCTCGAATCCTCTGAGACAAACATGAAACAACAAGAGTTTGGTGTAGGTGGGGTAACCAGGTATCAGATATTCAAACAATAGGAGATATTAGTAGATATCCAAACATTTGTTTTAGGTTGGCTAACTGGCCAATCTGCATGGCTAAAAGCAAGCAAAGCAAAAAGGCATAAACATAACTTTTGATTGAGCTCCTTGAATCCCCCAGCCTGACTCAGGACCTGCAGTCCTGGGGCCAGGGTGTTTTATCCTTCTTTTGCAGCCAGCAGCACCCAGGAGGAGACGCCCAAATTGCCTCTGCCAGACAGAACCTTAACGAATGCCAAACCCTTGGCACGCTCTGCAGCGGGTGCAGGGCCAGGCCAGCAGCCTGGACAGGCACTCTGCCATGCCAGCCTTGCACTGCAGGCACCAATCCTGCATTGCCAAGCCTGTTATCAACCCCACTGAGCCCAGCCAGTATCAGCACAGACCCTGCACTGGCCAAACCATCCAGGAACGCCAGAGGCTGCCAAACCCAGATAAACCCATCCTCGTTTTGCCACAACCAGTGGAGCTCAGCAGTTCCTCTGCTCCCTTGGGGGTGTTCCTCGTGATCCCCAGCCCAACCAGGTGTTCCCAGCCCAGCCAGGTGTCCCCAGCCCAGCCAGGTGTGCTCACCTTCACAGCCATGATGGTGCCGCTCTGCGCGTGCCGCACCTTCTCCACCACGCCATAGGCCCCACGGCCCAGCTCTGAAATGCTCACCAGGTCATCAGCTTCCACCTCGAAGTTCTTTAGGGAGAGAGGACAAAATGGCATCAGGGACAAGGAGGTTTATCAGCAAGGACATCAGCAATCCTGCCAGCTCAATGATGCAGAGTGTTTCAGACAATGGAGGACTCCAGAGGCACCACGCTTGGAGAGGATGGGGGTATTTTTGGCTCTGTTGAATCACAGCCCAAACCCTCTCACCCCACACTCACCAGGGTTCATTTAATTCCCCCTCTGCAGCTGGAGATCAGGACTTTCATCCTTTAAGCCCAGGGAACATTTCCACTAGAAAGGGCACCAAAGGTTGGTGCCTCTCTGCCTGTGGGGGATTACCCACCAAGGGTATTTCTGCAGTTGCTGAACTATTTGCAGGATTTTAACAGTTCCTGTGCCAACATGAGCAGCAGTCAGGAGCCTCCACCATGCTCCAAACCCCTGTGTGCAGCCAGGGACTCCTCACCTCTCCCCACATCCCAAAAATCATCAGTCACAAAAACCCCTCTGTGTGTCTAACAACACCTCTCTTAGATGGGCTGCACACAGCAACTCCATTTCTAATTATCAGTGAGCTCACACAGGTTTTACCCACTTTCAGTACCTTCTTCTACCACCAAAAAGCTGCCAGCAAGGTAAAACCTGAGTTAACACCAAGAAAACAACCACCTAAGCTGTGAAAAAACCATGGCCAGTGCTCACCCCAGCGAGTGGCTGACACTGCAGGGAGCCAGCCAGCTCCTGCACCAGCCACAAACAAGTTTCCCTAAAGCCACGTTCCCCGGTAATTGCTGGCTCTGCTGGGCAGGGCACCAGCCCAGTGACACACGGGCTATTTTTGGATGCTGCATTCATGGCTCCTAATAAGTCACAGCCTCCTTCCAGCCAGCCTTTATCCAGCCTCCTGCCTTCCTCCGGTCTCAGGGAACGAAAATAATACCAGGATGCCAAAGTGGCCACAAAGGCGGCGAGGGTGGGAAAGGAGCACGGCACAGCTCCGGATACGGAGCTACGCCCTGAGCAGGGAGAGAGGAACCGGCCCCTGGCTGGGACATGTGGCTGCCAGACTCTGGCCAGCCCTGTCCCCTCAGCACGGGCAGCAGCCACCAGGTCTGCCCGACCTTCCTGCCAGCCCTGGCTCCAGCCAGATGTGGCTGTGGATTGCAGCCAGATGTGGCGGGCAGGGAGGGCTGAGCTCAGCACAGGAAGGTGCCGGCCCTTTCCTGGGCAGGACGTGGATCCTGCAGTGAGGAGAGCACGGGCAGCAGGCAGAGGAGCAGTGCAGGCTCGCAGGGGCCTCCAGGAAGGATCTGGTGGTGCTTTTTGGACACGTGTTCTGCAGTTGTTCCTGGTAATTGTGTTTTTCCTTTCCTGGCATTTGCCCCGAGGCTCCCAGCACGCTCCAGGAACCAGCGCTGCCCTGCCCAGCAACAAGAGGTGATGGATGCACCCACGGAGCCCTCCCAGGACAATGGGATGCATGGCATGGCCTGTGCACATCCCAGGGACCCGAGGTCACCACCCACCTCCACTCCTGAAGCTGGACTCCTGCCCAAGTCCTCTTCTCCACCATGTCACTCCAAAATACCCGGACCAGACCCTTCCTGCAAACACTGGAGCAGGCAAGGAAGTGACTCTAGAGAGTTTTCCCTAGGCTGCAGCACTGTCCCCTTGCACACACAGTGCCCAGGCTGTCACAGAGAGCATCTCTCCCACAGCTCCTGCCACACACAACACCAGGCCCAGAAAACAGCACAGGCAG
>NW_005054319.1:46042-46911 GCF_000277835.1 Geospiza fortis | reverse complement strand
CCTCCCTGGACCCAGGCACAGCTTCCTCTCCTCAACCCTAATCCTTGCACTGAGGCCAAGGGAGCCAGATCCCATCAGCCAAGCCACCTCCCAGCCTGGAAGGGTCTAGATATAGGGCTGATCCAATGCAGGGTATTTTTAGCTCATTTGCAAACAGCTTCTGCAGCCCCAAGAGAGCCCATAACAAGAGAACAAAATAAAAGAGGGACAGTGGCTATTTCCAGCAGTGCTTTTCATCAGGTCACTAGGAAAGACTTTGGAGAACCAGAGAGAAACTTTGTGCCCAGCTTCTCCTGGGCCTCAAGCAGCAACACAGGCCCGTGGGTAGGCAGGATAAAGGGACTTTGTTAGGGGCAGTCTGAGAGCTTGGTGAGGCCACCCTCATTTAGGACAGACGGGTTGGATCATCCTAGAATGGTTTATGTTGGAAGTTCTACCCCATGAGGCTGCACTCCTGATCTAACAGGTTGCAAGGCACAATCCACAGAGCTCTCCATGCCCAGGGAAAGCCAAACTGGAAGGAAGCAAAAAAAGAAACCCCATTGACACGTACCTTATCTCCAATGGTAATGAAGGCCCTGGAGTCCAAGTTCCTCGGAGGCCTGCAAGAAATGAGACAAAGTCAAGAGACAGCCCAGCTTCATTCACCCTCTTGGCCAAAGCCAGGTTTCACATTCCTTTGAGCACTTTCAGCTGCTGCTTTCCCCCCTGTGCCTCACTGTAGGTTCCAACCAGCCCCCTCCAAACACCCACAAATGCTTAAATCATGCCAGTAACGCCTCACCCCACACCCACGGGGCACAGTGAGAACCCCAGGGAATCAGCCAGGTGAGACATGCACCAAACCACCAGGCTGTGAAACCAGTCCT
>NW_005054319.1:44393-46029 GCF_000277835.1 Geospiza fortis | reverse complement strand
TGAGGAGCTGAGATGAGCTGTTGCTGTGGCAGAGCAGCTCAGCTGTCATGTTTTGACAGGCAGGTGTTGTACCAGCACAGCCACGTAGCCCGAAACGCACGCGAGGGAACAACAGGTAATTCCTCCCCTGTGAGTCATTTGTGTACACTCTGCTGCCTGTTCCAGGCAGGCAGAGCAGGCAGCACTTTGGTGTCACCCTTTGCACAACACCAGGCAGGTGAAAGTTGTGCTTTATGGCTTTTTTTCTTATTGCTGCCCACTTCCCATTCCGGGCAGCACGGTACTTTTAGAGCCACCATGAGTGCTCTGCCCCTTGTGCCTCTCACTTCTGGGCTCTCCCCATCCCCTGGGAGCATCTAAAGAGCAGAGATTGCCCAACTGGTTCAGTCTCAATTCCCATCAGAGCAGCCTGCAGCTTCAAGGAAGTACTTTGGGCTCTGAGCAAAAGCCTTGCGCTGTGCAAATATTTGCACTGCAGCTTGAAAAGCAGGGAGAAAAGGAGCAGTGGGCAGCTTGCACCAGCCTCTGGGCATGCAAAGCCCTGCAGACTCCAGCATGAGGCCTTCTCCAGGGGAAATTGAAACCCTGGCAGGAGCAGAGGCAGATGTGCCCGTGGGGGAAGGAGATGGTTGTCACAGGCAGGGCAGGGCTGTGTGAGGCTGCACAGCATCAATGGGGGAGCTCCCCTGCCTCCCCCTTTCTACCTGGGGTTTTCAGCAGCAGTATTTCCCTTTTGGGGACTTCACTGCTCTGCTGGAGTTCTCTAGAAGAGGTTTCTGGGGCAAACAAGGCTCAGCAGTGGTGATGCAGTCCAAAGTGTTTTGGAAGAGCACCATGGAAGTGGAATTTTAGCAGTCTGCTCTTTGTCAAACCAAGCACTGCTACCCTGGGCTCTCCCCCATGGCACAAAAAGCATCAGCAGCTCAAAGCAAACAGGGCAGGAAGAAATTCCAGTGCCCTGAGATACTGCTGGGCACTGGCCCCAAACAGCACAACAGTTCAAGATGTCTGTGTCCTCCTTTTAGCAGGGTAAGGAGCTGCAAACAACTCAAACTAAACCTGATACTCAGGTCGTGTAAAACACTCCCCAGCCTTTGTGCCTCTGGTTTCTCTTGTGGTCCAGCTACCACTACTTCTCTTCCCCTGCATGAAAATTGTTCCCTCAGGCAGATTTACTCTCTCTACCACATCTTTGCCCTTTGGCATTGGCAGAGCCATGGCAGAAAGACTGGGGAGAGCACCCCAGAGGATTCTGAGTCTTTGTCTTTAGGACATTTCCTATCAAACAGGCACCTCCCAGAGCAACACACACTGTGCACGTGTCTGCACACACGTGTGCAATTCCTCCTCATCCCCTACGAGCCCCAGCTTCAGAGAAAAGAACAACTATGCTGATTTTGGGAACCCTTCACAGGCCATTCCCTGTGAGGAAGTGCCAAATGCAGCTCTGGAGAAGCTCTAAGCAGCAGAGATCCTTACGTGGTGTTGGCCACGGGTGGTTTGATGGGGACACATGTTATCCTCAGGTCCCGTTTCTTCTTGCCTTTCACTGCAAGAGAAGATGCACACGTGAGGCGAGCAAATGGATTTTTGCTTTTTTCCTTCAAGCACCCTTTTCCCAGCAGCCATTAGGCAG
>NW_005054319.1:42492-44383 GCF_000277835.1 Geospiza fortis | reverse complement strand
TGGACCCCTCACCAAGTTCAGCAAAATGCCAAGAAGGTCACACTGACCACCTGCCCAAAATTTCAGGCAAGAGCCAGAGCACAAGTGAGTCTCAATGCCACTGTTGAACACTGCTGTGTAGAAGTAGCCAAGGGTGCACTAACAGGCCATTTTCCAGGTCTTGCAGCCAAGCACTGTACCCCAAAAGAGCTCTTTACCCTTCATGGCCATTAACAGTCCCCTCTCTTTGGGATTTAAACCCTTTCAGGGGTGAAAGCTGCAATTTCTGCTGGGTACTTACCTGGTTTGTGCGGCTCCAAGGATCCTTTGGAATCTGAAAGAGAACAACGAGACACCAGCTCAGCCTCCATGCTCCAGCCAAAGCAGAGAGCAGCCCTGTATCCCTCATGGCTCATGGACCCAGGAGAGCTCCAGGAGAGGGAGGCAGCTGGGCCTTGGGAGCACAGCCAAGCCTGGCCCCATCCCCGTTTCTCCAGCCACAAGAGGTCCCCATGCCATTAGTGATGTGCAGGGCTCCCAAAAAACGTTCCCTGTCCAGAGGCTCCTTGATCCCCAGGGCCTCAGCCCCAGCCTGGCCTCCCTGGGAAGAGCCAAAGCTGGATCTGCCATGGAGAGCACTGACCACGAGACAACCAGCAAAAATCCAACAAAAGCACTCCAAAATCCAGCAAAAGCAAGGGGTTGGTCCCAGCAGGACAGGGGACACCCCATCCACAACAAATGGAAAACAGGGAAAAACCAGCCATGAGCTGACTGCCAGCCAGCAGTGAACCCCTCACAAACCTGGGCTTGCACAGGCTGAAGCACCAGGACAAGGCACCAGGAGTGACTGGCAAGAAGATGTTCTTGTCCCCCTCCTCCCAACTCCAAACAGCCCTGAGATAACAACACCCACTGCTGCAGAGGGAAATGGGGCTCAGGCAGGGCCAGAAACGGGCAGGTGAAAATTCCATCCCTGGGAAAACAAACTGACCCCAAAGGGCTGAAAGTGGAGCAGCTGGGAGCATTGAATCCTGATCCCCCCAGGAGAGACAAGGGGGCAGCTGCACTGTGCAGCTAAAGCTGCTGTGGCTGCACAGAGCTGGAGGATCCATGAGAAAGCAGGAATACCAAGGTGTGCTCCAGGCATGGGGCTGGGAGCAGACAGCTCAGCGTGGCCTTGGACAGCCTTTCAGAGCAGCTCCTACCTGCCTGGCTGCTGGGAGCAGGCGTGTGGACAAAGTCCAGCACTCCAAAGGCTGCCAGGGAAGGGAGGGGAGAGCGGGGAGCGGGAATTTCAGCGGGAGACAGCACTGTGCAACAGCTCCTGCAGCTGCAGCAGGACAGAAGGGAGACACATGCCCAGCGTGTCCCCAGCTCTGACAGCCCCCAGCCCTGTGCCCTGCCAGCTCCATGACAAAACAGGGACTCACTTCTCCTGCCCTGTCCTTCCCCAAATGCAAACCTCACTGAGGTTGTGGGTTAAAGCTGGTCTGCAGCTTACTGCAAAGGTCCCACCTGCAGGACCAGCAGCATCCCTCCCTGCTGAGGGAATCAGCACAGATCAGCCCACACCCCCACCTTATCTGCCACTTTTCCTGCATCAGATCTGAGCCAAAGGCTCCAAGACCAGCACAGTTTCCATGATGTGAACTTCCAGCTCAGTGAAACCAGCACACGAGCCACTCCACCCCAAACCCATCCCACTGGGATGGAAACCACCTGACCAGTCACAAGTTCTAATTTGTGAGCCTGCAGAGTTTCCCTTCCCCACTGCCCACCCGGCAGGGCTGGAAGGGGCACTATGAATAGCCCCACACACCCACGGATGGCACTTGGCAAAATACCCAGTGGAGCAACGACGGGAGCAAACACAAAACGGAGCCAGAGGAACAATCCTGTCCGTGGGTTC
>NW_005054319.1:28190-42478 GCF_000277835.1 Geospiza fortis | reverse complement strand
CCAGCCTCTTGCTACTCAGTGGGGGACGCCAAGAACAGAATCTAGAAACTGGGGTCCCCTGGGTCCTTCTGCACCCAGGCAAGCTGAGGAGTTGCTGTGGGCACCCATCCTATGCCAGGGATGGATTTAGCCCGTGCTGAGCATTTCACCCCCAGGAGCTGCTCCAAAACTCAGATTGCTCTCTGCTCCACACACAGGGCCCCCCTCCCAGCAGTTACCAGCCAGACCTCCACACGAAGCCCTGAAATCCCCCCATGCTGGCTGGGATTCTGCTCCATCTGTTTGCTCTCCCTCTCCCCAATTGCCATAGTAACCCCGCAGAGCCGGCACAAAGCGCCTTCTGTGCCACCGGCAGCTCCCCTGGCACCGTGGCCGTGACTCACAGGGCAGCAGCAGGGGCCACAGGCACCCAAGCCATCCTCTGCAGGATGGCCTCAGCCCTTCCTCAGCCCTTCTGGGGTTGGAGGGAGCTGGGAGCACCCAGCGTGGGGTTGGGAATCACAGGGTGCCTTGTCCAGTGGAGCCCGAGCTTGCAGGCAGGATTTGCAGCATGGGCTATCAGGGCAGCAAGGGACACAGAGATTCCCTGTTCCAAACCCCCTGCTCTGTACAGGAGAGTCTTTTGATGTGCACTGGCCATGAACTCTGCTGTCACAGGCACCCTGTACTCCCAAACTACCACCCTTGACTTCCAGAGGTGGAATCAGCAACCATCCCTTTCCCAGCCTGTCCTGCTTAGCCCCAGAAAGCATTTCCTAGCTCCAGCATGAAAAAGCACTGATTAAAGCAGAGGTATTACACCATCACTCCCAGACTCTGCCTGGGCCACCTGTGGAAGGGCAGAAAACCCAGCTCAGCCCATGGCTGCAGGAATAAAATCACCCAGGATGCTGCCCTGCAGCCAGGGAGCTGAGGCAGAGGTTGGGTTCGTTTGTTACAACTCTTCTGATATTTGACATGAGATTTCCAGCTCCCAGAGGCTGGCCTGAGCTACTCCTTGCTGCAAGCTTCTCCCATTGCTTGTGGCACCAGTGCCTCTCCCCAGAGAGAGCCCATGCCCTGTTCAGGGTGAATGAGAACGCAGGAAAAACCGGGGAAGGGAATAAAAAAAAAGGCAAAAAAGAGAGAAGCAGAAAGGCAGTGGGATGGGCATGACATGACCCTGCAATTCAAGCCCTTCAGCCCCCGCAGGCAGCTGCTGTCAGCTCCTTCCCACTGGAGAGTCCCTGGCACTGCCTCTCCTACCCTTGAGACTCAGCACAATCGCTCCCACATTTGGGATCCCGCGAGGGTCCCTGCAGGAGGAATTGCTAGAATGTGCACAACTGCTTATGTCACCTGGAAATGCTCCTGTTTCCCAGGGCACTGGGCTCTTGCAAGAGGGGTGTCTGCAAGCACAAGTGCCCCTCAAGAGACCCCTCTGCAAAAGCCAAAAGGCAGCAGCAGGACAAGGCGATCTGGGGACATGTCCTGGTTATCCCTGCAAGCTCCAGGGCTCTGCTGCCAGCCCCGAGCCCATGGGATGGCAGGGCACCATTCTGGGCACAGCAAAGGGCTGCCAGCCACAGACACACACAGCACAGTGCCCTGCACCCAGGCAGGGGAAAATTAGCTGACAGAAGTTCCTGGTGTGGATGAAATTGCAACCCACGTGATGCTGCAGGCACGTAACTGCATCCTTTATGCTAAGAAAGGAACCATTTCCTCCTAAAGAGAAAAAAAAAAAAAAAAAAAGCCCAACGAGATTTTTTCTCATGCTATAACCACCACCAGTTAAGAACCACCAGACATTTCCTGGAACTGCTTAATTCAACACCGGAATCCTCATTTTTGCCTCCACCAACTTCAGCCCTACTGAGCTGCACCTCTCCGCGGGAGGTTTTTCCTTCCCACTCTGCCGGCGTGGGCGGAGAGAAATGAACAGGACAATCTAAAGAACTGCAAATAAAACTATTTGCCTGAGTCGACCTTTGAAATTAAACCTCACCACTGCCTCTCCAGGGCTCTGGTTGTAGCCCCAGGTGAAGTCCTGGGCACGGGAGGCTGTTCTAAGAGCTGTGCTGCTTTGTTAGTGCTGGGGGAAATGTTTTGGATGCATCCCGGTTCTCCTCGATCCAAGGAGGAGAGTCAGATGCCATGGATAGGGCAGAAGGCTGGAGGGTGGATCCCAGCCCTGCTGCAAAAAAAAAAGAGCTGGAACAAAAAAGCATGAAGGAAAAAAAAAGCAGAAAAGAAAGGAAATAAATTGGAGGCAGGGTGCAGAGCAGAGAGGGGAATTTGGGTGCTTGGTCATGAGAGCCAGCTCCTCACAGGCACACTTTGTGCTGTTTTCCACTGCTGGGAGTGGAAAAAGCTATCCATGGAAGTGGAAAAAGGGCTCTCAACCTGCTGAGAGCCATCACTCATCAGCCGCCGAGGTCCCTCTGCAGAGGGGCTCCCGCGGGTCAGCGCGCTCCGCACTTCTGCAAAACTGCCAGCGAGCAGCAGGAAAAAACCACGCTGCACAAAAAGCCCCTTGCAGCCCCAAAACAGCCGCTCAGCCTGTGCTGAATCAGAGCTGCTGACTGCTGGGACCGTGGGCACCCACCTTGCCCATGCAACAGGCAGGGGACAGCCACCAAGAGCTGCTGGAAAACCCTGCGTCCCAGGAATGCGACTCAAACCGGAGCCAGAAGCCAGCTTCACCCTCTGCATATTTTCCTTCAGACATGCTGGATTTGATTTTTTTTTTTTTTTTTTTTTTACAATTAAGACACCAGAGTTTTAACCCCACAAAACATGCAACTTTTCCAGCGCTTTAAAAATAGATCCCCAGCTGCAAAGAGAGACCCCCTGCCCAAGCCAGGAGAAACAAAACCGAGTGGATTGACCCCAGAAAGTTACACAGCCCCTTTTAGCACCAAAACCAGCCCTTTGCTCTCCCCCACCACGTGTTTTGGAAATTGCAACATCTACCTTGCTTCTTGTCCATGGTTTCCCAGAAATGAAGAGCAGCGCCTGCACGCCTGGCACAAGAGAGGGATGGGGGCGGACTGGAGGAGGGAGGGGAAAAAATTCCCGCAGGATCCAGCGCACGGCACTTCTTGCAAGCACCGCTGGTTCCTTTCAGTGGGAATGCATGGCCCCAAGCACCCGCTGGCTTCGCAGAGCCCGGTGTCCCCAAATCCCAGGGGTCCCCAAGGCTGGGAGCAGCAGCCAAGGCAAGCGGGGGGAACTGGGGAAGGTAGAGCAGCGTTCCCTCATCGGCAGCTGCCGAGGTTGGCCGGACTCGGCTCCGATTACCCTTGAAAGCTCAACAGTTGTAAAAACTGCAGCAGAGAAATAGCAGGTGACGTCAACAGGAAACTGGTGGGGAGCCAAACTCCAGCTCCGGGAGCTGCCGAAGCGCTGGATTGCTAAAGTGCATCCCGGTGGGACATGTTCTCTTCCCACAAATTCAACCATTCCAAGCCAGCCTGCAGGCCCAGGCGTCCCACCGGAGTGACCCTTGCTCCAGGACGGCCCTGGCATCAAGCAGCAGAGCCCAGGCTCGCTGGTTTGGGCACCAAAGGGGGGCTGGGATGGAAAGAGGTCACGTTTCGTTGTGCTGCAGGTGACACGTTAATTGCTCTGCCACTAACTACTATTACCACAACAAATAGTAGAAATATTGTTCCATGACAATGCCAGCTCGGAGCTCAGCAGCTATTCCAGGGTGACAACCGAGATGGCATCTCTGGTAGCAAAATATTAATTGCTGCATGCACTTGGCTGGGAAATAGCAATGGAGATTGGGAAAATAAAAAGCATTCATTTCTCTGCAAGCACGTGCAAGAGAAGCCATGGCCAAGAATTGCTGCTCTTCCCCTTTCCCTCAAAGCCACTCCAGCAGAAGCCAATGCTGATGTTCCTGATCAAAGCCAGGCTCAGCTCTGACAGGCTGCAGTTTTGTTTTCGATTTCCCTGTCAGCCTGGAGGGGAGATACTGTACCAGATTCTTTACCTTAAACTAATTATAGAAAATCTACCAGTGCTTTGCTGCTGAGCTGTCTCCCAACTCCAGGCTGTGCTGGACCAGGCACATTTGCAGGCTGAAAAGTCAGAGGTCAAGGTAAACGCACATACCAACATAATGAGTGGCTCTAATTTTAAATAGTGTTTATGTAAGCCCCAGAAGGACTGCGGAAGGTATTTTCTCAGGCTCATTTCCACTCCCAGGGTATAGTTTCAGGCACAGATCATCAGCACATAAAGGATGCTGACGCAGGAGCTGCTCTTGCAGATGGCACTGAGAGCCACCAGCACCCGTCCCCGGCACTCCTGGGGAGAGCAGCGCTGTGCTGCCCTCCCATCACTCACTCTGTTAACAGCTAATTCCCTCTCACCCAGACACACAGACACTCCAAGGATCTTTACAGACACCCACAGAGTCAGAGCCGCTTTGGAGCAGAAAGTCCCTAACCCAGCAGGTGGGATGGGAAAGAAGATTTCCTTTGAGTTTGTCCCGTTGGGTTTCAGCGCCTGAGGACCAGGGGTGGTGTAAAGCTGAGCTTCCTGACATCTCAAAAGCATCTTAAAAAGCAAACAAACAATGGGGGGGAAAGTGAAAAAATAAAAACAAACCCAACCATCCTTTCAAGTCTCACTGTTGGGAACTCTTTCAAAGGTTTGTTGGTGCAGTAGGAATAACCAGGCGTGCACTGTTTGCCAGAAATTATCCAATCCTTTATAGGGCACAGGTAACCCCAGGGGAACAAAAAGCATCAGGTGATGTTAACAAAGCCTCCCCATGAGGGATGTTACCCCAAAACAGGTGAGAGATGCTGGTAGAGCAAATCCTGGGGAGAATTCAGGTACTTGCACAGGGTCGGGTATGCCAGGGCAGAGCCGGGGACAAGGATGGCTCCCATCCCTCCCAGCAGCCTCCTGCCAGGGGGCTGGCTTGAATAAGGGGAAGAGCACACCCACAAAAACAGCAATGAGCTCAAACAGTGCCCTGCCAACGCTGGGCCCCTCTCCCCACCCTTCCCCTGTGGACACACAGCCCCTCCCGAGGCCACTGCAGTTAAGGCTGGGTCACCATCACAGCCAGGGAGTGGAGAAGGGGACGAGCTGCTTTGCCATGAGCAGCAGAAGTGTTCCATTTGGGGCTGGAAAGGAGCTTTTTATAGGTGTGTTTGGGATAGACCACAAAATTACTTCACCTGTCCCCTAAGCAGAGGTGCTGCCTAACCACGGGCACAGTCTGATTTTCATGGAATACTTCATTCCCTCTGCTCAGAGACAAGCCCATGCAGCAGCTGGCTGTCCCATCCCAGCACACACTGCCTGATGAGCCCACATCTCCCCAGGAATGGCAGCAGCTCCCCTGGTCAAGGCTGCAGTGCAGGCACTGCCCCAGTCTGGGATGTGCTCACTGTTCCACACATCCCACGGGAATGCCTTGTGTGCCCCACTATGCACAGGACACAAAGGCTGGAAACTCTGCTTGAAAACAGAGCCTTGGAACTGAATCCAGGTGCAAAGGGAACGGTGTTATCCTTCTCATCCCCTTGGACGGGGCATGACATTGTCCACGAGGCTGGGGACAGTCAGAGGATGGCAGGATGTCACAGCCATAGTGCCACCAGCTCAGGATGAGACTGTGCAAGGGAGCAGGATGTGACATGCCAGTGTCCAGGGAGGAATTTGGGGATGGGCACTTCAGCCAGAGTGTCTGACAAGCAGAGGCATTGGCACAGCCACCCTGGGGCTCACAGCCACGCCCGGGCTCGGTGCAGCAGCCAGATAACACCGGGGCAGCCCCGGGAGGATGTCACCGCCCAGCCACATTCCTGGTGTATTTTTAGGTTACCTGCACAACCTCGAGGGCTGGAAAAAACGTTTGATTTTGTCCCCATGTGTCAGCCAGCCCCGTGACAATGGAACACAAGGGCTCCACTCCCACTTGTGACCAGAGGCCAGACTCCCCTCAGGAAGCTGAGAAGCCCCATCTGGCTGATGCTGACACGGTGACATTACAGGACACAACAGGTACATGCCCAGAGCTGTGGTGCTTTGCACCAGAGCTTGTGCAAAACCCCTGTGCAAAGGTGGGGACAGTCACAGGGGCAGCTACTCAGAGCAGGCACTGAGCTGGGGGGCAGGCAGAGCATCCTCTGGGATGGACACTGCCTCCTTTGCATCCCTTGCTCCAACTGGATTTTCTCCCCAAAACCAGTGGCTGAGGCCGCACCTCTTCAAAGCTCAGCTTTATCCTGAGACAAAGATCTGGAAGGAATCCCAGCCCTGTTGCCCTGGGATTGTTAGGGGAAGGCAAAGGAGAGAATGCTTAGAGAAAAGCAAAGAACACACTAGAAGAAAAAAAAAATAAAAGGAAGAGGCAGAAGCGTCATCACCTGTGCCCCTCTCCTTGCCAGCAGGTACCAGCATCACCCCTTTCTCTGATTTCTCACTCCATAGGCTAAGCCATGAAAAAATAAAATCTGCTTGGAATTGATGTGACTGGCTAGTGACAGTTTCCTGATGGGAGAAAAAACTCAAACTGTCCTTGGAATAGATCAGCTTGACAGGAGGCACAGTGGGAAAGGGAATAGTTTGACTTTGTAATTGTCAGCAGTAACTCAACTCCAGCATCAATAGACACTTTTTCTACCCAAACTGGCATCATTCAAGTACTTCCAGGTGTCCTTGTAAACTTATCAAGAGAGCAAAGCATTCCCCTCTCTGCTTCTTAAAAAAAGAAAAATTAGGGGAAAAAATTTCTACCATCCTCTCTCCCATTTGCTTTGGGCAGGGACAGAGTGATGTCATCTCTGCAAATGATGTAAGAGAGCAGACACCTGCTATGAAAATGGAATTTATGGAGGTGAAAAAAAAAAACCCTTCATGTTCCCAGCTGCCTGCTCTGGGAGAGAGGCAGAAACAAGAGACTGACCCAGGTGCTTCCCTGGCCCTCAGACTTCAGGCAGGACTTTCAAGAGCAGCATCTGCACTGGGGAGCAGCCAAGCAGCTGCTCAGAGGGTTCACAGTGACATTATTCCCCAGGGACCTGGAATGCTTCCCACTCCCAGGGTGCCACCAGAGCTCGGGTTGACAAAGCCTGTGCTCCCTGAGAGGAAAACTCCAGCACTGAGCCAGCACCACATCTCTGAGGTGCAGGAGCAGAGGAAACCTTGGATTATTCCCTTTGGAGCAGGGTGCTGTTCCAGCAGCTCACAGAAAGCAGCAGGAGAGTGCTGCAGTACAATTCCCCGCATTTCCTGCTGTCCCACATCAAATTTTTGCTCTTTTTGGTCCATATTCAGTGCAAACCCTCTTCCCTGCCTCTCTCACCTATCCCTCCTTATGGCCCACACCATGTACCTCCTGCCCTCCCTCCCACCACTGCTCCTCTGCCCCACAGGACAGACTGCATCCACACTCTCAGAACAAGCCCCACATCCAGCTGGTCCATGAGAAATCACCTCTGAACATTTCTCTCCTTTGTTCCATCACACTCCCTGCTGCAAAGCTTAAAAAATGCCCCCCAGTTAAAGGCTGGAGCACCAGCACACTGCCAGCCCCACTGCCCAGCATCACCCTGGCTCTTATCAAAGGCTGGACCAGGTCTGTGTGGGGAAAACACTTATTTTCTGCTGGATTTGCCCAGTACCCACAGGGCAGCTTTGATTCATGACAAGGAAAAGCTCCACAGGAAACGTGCCCGCAGCTCAGCGGTGTTCTGCCACCACAGCTGCTCCTCTGGGTGGGATTGATCTTCTTTCCTCTCCTTCTGTCACACTCTCACATCCACCCTATCACACTGCACTTTTTCCAGGGTTCAGGGAAGTGAGAGTTGCAGGTTTTTCCTGGTAAAGGCAGATTAGAGAGCTGCCTCTCCATCCCAGGAAGGCAGAGGTCTCCACATCCCAGCTCAAGAGCTCGCAGTGACTCAGCCCAGCCCAGCCTGCAGCTGTCTTAGGGCACACTCAGGGCTTCCAAGAATCATTTCCATTTGAGTAAGAGGAAAAAATCAATTTTTAAGAATCCTCTTTGTGTCTGAAGAGCGAGCCTCACATCCGTGTTCTGGGGAAAGGAGCAGCGCTCTCTCTGCAGGGTGATGTGTGGAGAGGAGCTGGAAGGAGATGTGTGAAACATCAAACCTGTCTGAGATCAAGGGAAACACACCCTGCCTCCTGTCCCTGGGATGCTTACACATGGTGTCCCTCACTGAGCTGAGGCTGTAAAACCCCCTGGGGAAACCCACAGTTAGCAAACACAAAACCCTTTGTGGATCCAAAATTAAGGGGAAACTCTCGCAGGTACCTGGAATGTACACAAAAACATCACACCTACAGGGGAGCTGCTGGAGGAAAAGCTGAGTGGTTTTCAAGCACCTTAGCAAAGCACACACAAGGCTGATAGGAATTAGAAATTCACCCACAATTTCTGCTTGGTTATTCCTGGAGGCACCTCCTCCAGCCCTTCACTCTCATCACCCCTCAAGAAACCAGGCAGGGACAGGTGTAATTAATACCTGCAAAAAGCTGCTCTTGGGTAAGAAAGCAGCATCAGCAGAGCACAAGAGGCAGCCCTGCAGGTATCCTGGGCTCTGAGGACAACTCCAGCCCTGGCTGGCACCAGCCATCTCTGGCACCTGATGCCCAAAGCCAAACAATTGCAGGGATCAACCAAAAACCTGAGGGAAGCAGGCTGCAGATGCTAGCAGGGAGTGAACACAGGGAGCTGTACAAGCAGACCATCACAACATCCACCACATCCCTCTTTTTAGCAGCCTTAAAGCAGTGTGGAGCAGCTTCCAGACTTAAGGAAAACAGGTGCTGCCAAAGAGAGACAGACAGAGCTTGGCACAGGGGCTGGTCAGGTCCAGGCTGGTCCTCCAGCAGCATCACACCACCCACCAGCACCTTCATCCCTCTTTCTGCACAATTACATCTTCTCTTTCTTTTCCTGACCACCACAGGGGAGGCAGTCAGCACCAGGATTTGGCACAGGGTGGAGGATTTTAGTTCTGGGGACACCAGGGAAACCTCAGAAGTCAGCTGAGCACATGTGCACACACACACAGGTGTCTCATGCTGCCCTGCCCCATGCCAGCAGGGATTTTCTGGGGGTTTTACAAACAGGCACGTGGGGCTGGGCCTGTCACCTACCCCCAAGCACCTTTCAGAGGTATTTGAAGATGACAAAGAGCAGCCAACGCCACGAATCAGCACGAGATCATCTCAGCTTTGGCCCGGCTGCAACTTGGCAGCAGGTCAGGAGAGAAACCAAGCAGTGCAGAGCAGCAGGGGATTGTGAACTATGCAGAGCAGCTTTCCTCAAAAGCCCTGACCATGAGCACATCTGGCCCTCAGCACAGGAGCCACGTCACCTTGAGTGACGAGCTGCAAAGACATCCTCGTGTCTGCAGCCCTGCAGCCATGCCCCAACGCTCAGGGCTGATTCAGAGGGGCCATCCCAAGGGCTGCACACTTTGCTGCTTCATCATCTCCCTCTCAAGCCTCAACTTTCCCACACCGAGTAAAACAAGATCTTGGTGCTACAGCAGAAAACTCCTCCATGGTGCAGCGTGTTTGTCCTTCACCAGCCTGAACAGGGAGCAGTCTCTGTTGCGCAGCAAGAGGGAACATCTGCTCCAGCTGTGCCAAACGCCCTCCAGCCAGCAGGGTCAGGCTGCAGCCATCTCCAAGCTGCTTTAACACAGCCCAGTGAAGACATGCACAGCAGCCAGCCCACTGCTGTGTCAGCCATCCCCACGGGACCCCAGCTAGGAGGGAATTCACACACACACACACACCACAGAGCAGTTTCTAACTGGCCTGCAAGCCCAGACAAGCTGACACACCCCAGATAACCCCGTCATCCTCCCCTCAACCACCCCCAGCCCATCCACGTAACCAGCCCTGCGTGTTTATGATCTGTCACACACATGACTGTCACCTGCCAGGCCCTGCAGGACAACTCCTTCCCCTCCTGCCCCTCTGTCTTGCACTGCTGGTCCCATCCACAGCCATCACCCAGGGATGCTGAGGGAGGATGTGGCTCTTGATGCTGGCAGGACCCCATCCCAGCTGCAGGGATTTATGCATTCCTCATGAGAAACCTCCAAGATCTTTAGGAACTAAACACAAGAATTAAAAGCTGCTTTTTTACACTTCCTAAAAGGCACTACCACGGCAGGAGAGGAGGCA
Source organism: Geospiza fortis (assembly GCF_000277835.1). Lineage (NCBI taxonomy): Eukaryota > Metazoa > Chordata > Aves > Passeriformes > Thraupidae > Geospiza > Geospiza fortis. The sequence continues at coordinate 32,302 of NW_005054319.1, read as the reverse complement.
GCAGGGATGAATGCTGGTGACAAGGGGCACTGGGTGCTCAACAGGCAGATCCCAGGGAGAAAAGGGTCCAAGCCATTCCCAGAGAGCTCCATCAGACACAAGCAGCTTGGCTGATGCCAGTGCCAAACCACAGCTAAGGTCAGCAGCCTCTGATGGGAAATTACTTGTATTGAGCACTCTGGAGGTTTCTTCCTTTCCAAACCCAGATTTGTCTTTGGTGGTGGTGAGGGGGGAGGAAGGGTGAATGCTCCACAAACAACTTCTGGTAAGTGTTGTCTCCTCCTCATCCTGCCTCCTCTTACAAATTATGCTTTTAGTGGAAATTTATATTTTAAATTTTTTTTTAAATCATTTCAATTGAAATGATGGAATTAAGGCTTAGAGCACAGATCAACTCAGCAGTGCCCCTCCCTGGGCACAGTGCAGGCAAGAGGAGGGAGTTTGTGGGTGCTGGAGGGGGTCCAGCTCATCCTCACCTTCGCCCCACTGCAGGTCCCCAGCACAAGGCAATGATTTCCTTCCTCCCCTACCCACTGGGACCCCCAAATCCTGCCCTTCCCCTTCCCAAATCCTATAACCCACCACATTCCACACAAGCAGCACCTCTGCTCCAGCCTTTTGCTGGGCAGGGAAATGGCTGCAAAGGAAAGGAGCACACAGGGAGTCCTGTCCCAGCTCCAAAAAAAGGAGCAGACTCAGATCCAGGGCAAACTGAGGCCCACTGGGGCCACAAGGCAGCACTGTGACATCTGAGATTGCTGCAGTTGTGCCCAGTAATTCCAGAGTTCCTCAGCACAACAAACACTGGGACTCACAGCACTGCCACAGCACCACTGCAGCATTGCCCCCACACAGATAAGAGGCTGTGAGGAGCTGAAAAATCTCCCAGGTGGAAAAAACCAACACAAACTTCCAGTTTCCATCACAAAAAAAATCCTCTCTGCCCTTTCCCCCACTCCAAATCCCTGACTAACACTTGACCTGTGCTACAGAGGTTTGTCAGCAAGAGGCAGCGGGTAGATCCAGCTCCACATGAACCCACAAGCCATCCTGAGTCATGCCAGCAAAACCCCAAACTTTTTGTTGGTAGAGTAAAATCACCTCCCCAGCCAACACAAGTTCCTCTCCCAGCTCTTTGCCCAGCAAACAGCCAGCCCAGGCTGTGCCTTATTAACCAACACAAGGAAAAACCATCTTCTGCCCAAAAACCCACAGAGCCAGCCCCACATCTGCAGAGGTGTCATTTTGGGGCACAAAATCACCAGCACCAGAAAGCTGCTCCCAATGGGAGCCCCTACAAAGCACAGATGAGTTTTCTCCAGCAACAACAACCTCTGCAAACAAACTCAGGCTCAGCCCTGCACCACAGCTCAGAGCTGGAAAACAAAGGGATCAGCCTGCAGTGAGATTCATTATCCACTAAAAGAAAAGCAGGGAAGCATCCCTCCAGGGAGGGAAATGGATTTCTGAGGCACAGCTAAATATTTATCACGTCCAGCATGATATTTTCCAGGCACCCACCGTTGTGGCAGCAGAGGAGGAAGGCAGGAGCAAAGTGCTGTGCTTGCTCCAGGATCGTTACAATTAATTGGATTCGAGCTCCATGATGCTTCAACTCAAATTAAATAATGGCTCCCTGGGATCAGAGCTCCCACCTCTCCCAGCACTCACACCCTGGGAGCACCAGGCTGGTGGCTGCTGTGCCTGGACAGGACAGGAGCCCAGGGCCAAAGTCCAGCTTCAGCAGGTCACAACCTACACGTGTATTTTTGGCAGAGCTGCCTTTTTTTGGGGATGGCAGCTGGAAAAGTGTGAATGGCAGATGAGACAGTGCTGGATTCACAGACTGAATTGCATAACAGTGGCGTGCTCCCACGGAGGGCACGGCCAGGGCACGGCAGGGACAAGGCACCACCACTTATTTACCCACCCAGAATAGATGTGCCACGAGAACAAGCACCAGTTCATCCCCAGGCCCTGGCATTTCTCACTGCTGCTTTTTCCAAGCCTCTGTGGTAAAGCAGAGCAGCCTCCCCAGAGGCACAGCCTGGCTCCAGACAGACCCTGATCCCTCTCCCCAACAGCACCTCTATTCCCAAAGGACAATCTCCCTGCTAAGGAAAAACACTTGGTTTTGAATTACTCAGCCATCGGTGCTGGGTGAGCCAGGACAGGACAAGCAGGTCTTCTCCCTCCAGATCCCATCCATGCAGTCACTCTCCCTCCCTCCCTGCAGCTGCTTTTCCCAGCAAACTCAAAAATTTTGGGAAACAACTGTTTCCCCACCAACAGGCTCCTGCCTGTCCCTCCAGGAGGGGCTTCCCAGGCATCAGGGGCCACTCAAGCCACAGCCAGCAGCCCCAGGGATGGGCACAGGGATTTATTTGTGCAGGGCAGGCAGAAGATACACCTTGAGGCCCAGGGAAAAGGCAGCAGACTCTGGTATCCCCAGAGTCTCAGACCTTGCATCCTCCACTGAGTTTCTGCACCCACACAAAAGGTGAAAGTTCCCTGAGGCTTCAATCCCCTCCTGCTTTAACCTCTGGGACACAACACCCTCCCTGCACAGCATCTCCATTCCCTGCAAAAGGTGGAACCTTTTGGAAAATCACACCCAGGCCCAGCCACATGCTGCAAGCTGCAGACAGAGGCTGTGTCCCTTGCAAAGCTCTGCAAAGAGGACACAGGGACAGCTCCAGAGCTTTGTTCCCAGTTCCTTCCTACAGTGCCACCCAGGCCATGAGACACAGCTCAAGGGAACTCGGGTGACCTGAGGAAACAGGGAGATTTTGCATACATGAGTAAACATCAGCCTCAACAGCACAAGATAACACAGGAGATGTTCTCCCACATACAAGATCCTGCGAGATAACTTGGATCAAGCAGACAGGAGCAATGGGAAGAGGAAGAAAGAAAGCCAAAATGCTCCCTAAGCTCCACAAAATCCCCAGAAGGTGTTTATCTCCCAAGCTATGTTTAGTGCAGAGCAAAGCCCCGGCACAGCACCATTCCTATCGCCGGTGTCATGGCCAGCCACGTGTCCCAAAAACCTCCCGAGGCAGGAGACAGCCCTGTGACTAAACCAAAGGGATGGCAGGTGAGTTTTGGAAGGCATCTGTCACAAAAAGAGCCAACCAAGAGCTTCAACAGAGCGGCCTCTGTTTACAACCCTGAGCAACACAAACCCAAGGAGAACCAGCAAGGAAACCTGAGATTGTTCACTGAAATTCCCTAAGGAAAACCAGGGAAATTCAGCTTAAATTCAGGCTGACTGAAGGAGAGGGAAGCAGCTGCCATGAGCAGCAGGTGCACACAGCCAGACCTGCGAGCATCCCTGGAAAAACCCCCTGGGAGGCAGGTGCAAGGCAAGGAGAGGCAGGATGAGAGGAGGCAGATGTGTGCCACACACTCAGGATCCATCCTCGTGCTGCTGCTGCTGCTGCCCTGATGGAAGCAAAGGAGCTCAGGTCACACAGGGACTCGGAGCTGCCAGCACATGTGTGACCCCTCCAGCACAGCACACCAGGCTAACTGCATGAATGAACCAGTTTATCACAACCAACAAAAACCTGCACACACAGAGCAGCTCCAAACCTCCTCTGAGGAGAGCACCACGCTCCCAGGTGCTCCTCCAGGCATCACCTCTTGCTGCTTCCCCCAAAATCCTCCAGGTTCAGCTCGGGCATCATCTCCCGTGGGGCACAAGTGGTCCCTGGGCCAGGCTCACCTCGTCCCTCCATGCACACATCCGCTGGTCCGGCACAGGCAGCCGAGGAAAGGTGCGAGCTCAGGTGTCCCAGCCTTTTAAGAAGCCTGGATGATCCCTTCCAAGGCTGGATGGCTGGAGGCATGTGCTCCTACCTGTGAGTCAGCAGCTCCACTCAGCAGCTCCGAAAATCGCTGCTGATTCACCCCCTGCTTACACAGCAAACAGGAAACTCAGGTCCACATTCCCTCCGGATAAGACACGGATCGTTTAAAACCGGGGGCGGGGGGGGAGGAAAAGAAAAAAAAAGTCACGGGAGGCGCGTTCATCTGCTCACATGGCTCCTGACTTCGAGTTTCCAGAGCATCAGGGAAAACCCCTCGAATTTTATTCCGTTGATTCGAGA
>NW_005054319.1:11891-27043 GCF_000277835.1 Geospiza fortis | reverse complement strand
TACCCCCAGAGGGTGTTTGGGCACTGAACAGGCTCCCCAGGGGATGGGCACAGCCCCAAGGCTGCCACAGCTCCAGCAGGGTTTGGACAAGGCTCCCGGGCAGGCACAGGGTGAGTTCGGGGCCTGGAGTGGAACTGGGTGACCCTGGTGTGTCCCTCACAGCTCAGGGCACTCTGTGACTCTGTGGTTAATTCCTCTCTGAGTCACTGAGGAATCAATCCCTCCCAAACGTGGCCCATCCCAGGGTAAGGATGCTCCCACAGCCCCCCGAGCTGGGCAGAATGTCAGAGATTCAGTTGAAAAAGCAAAAAAAGGAGATTCCAAGTGCCACTTTCTGGCTGGAATTCTTATTGTGATCCGTAAAGATGCAAAGGAGGGGTTGGAGGGGTGGCAACTGCTGACAGCGCTGGTGAGATCACAGCTGCTCTGCCACAGCCAGCGCTCAGCTTTGCGCAGCATTTGGGATAAATTTGAGGGCTGGAAAAACCTCCTCAGAGCCAGGCAGTGGAAGGGAATCACTGCCAGAGGGAAGGAGCTGGAGGGTTGGGATCCGTGGCTGCACGGGTGCCTCAGGCAGAGCTGTGATCCAGCACCAACGGCCCCAGATCCAGCTGCACACTGAAGGTGGAAGAGTTCAAATGGAAAACAAATTACAGGTTTTTAACGGGGAGAGCAATTACCTTCCCCAGAGACGTCGAAGATTCGCCACCTTTCAAGTCTTTCAACACAGACGAGGAGGAGTCTTTCCAAAAAAAAGCCACCGCTCTGCAGCCCAGCCACGGGTCATCAGCTGATGCAAGAGCTGTGGGTGTCACTGCAGGGCTGGGCAAGCTGAGGGGCCTTTTCTGACATTTATCCACATCTTGGATAAAAGATCTTGCTGATCTTGGAATCAGCAGCAGGGTTTGAGGTGATCCACACAGCTCTGGGCTGAGCCCGTGCTCAGGTGTTGGATAATTTTTTTTTTTTTTTGACCCAGAGATGGGGCAACTGAGAGGCATTTGAAGAGATTTTATTCTGTTTTCAGTCTCGATGAGTACTGAGACACAAGAGATGTAAAACTCAACGCCATCCTATCAGAAGCTAATTTATTTCTTGGTCACAACACTTTATAAATGTTTTTCAGCCTATTAGCTCTTGCCACACAATGCTGCTATTACTTTTGCCACAAATCACTTGGTTTTTTTTCCCCACTATGGCCTTCTATTCTATGGCCTTGAATTCTTTGCAAATCCCTTTCCCACAGGGCAGCAGGAGCTGAAGGGATGAGTAAACAAAGGCCAAGCTACATGAGATGGTGTTCAGGTGCAGAGAAGCTGCTGGTGAACTGTTCCTTATTGTGAATTTAGGTGTTGCTGCTTTTCCTGTTGCAGCTGCCAGCACAGCCACCTCGGGCACCCTCAGCTCCTGTCACTGAGAGCTCTGGGGTCACAGATGTGATGTAGATGTGATATGTGATGTGTGTGTGATACATGATGGAGCACCTGTGCTCTGCAGCCAGGCTGGGAGAGACAGAGGTGCTCAGCTTGGACAAGAGAAGGCTCCAGAGAGACCTCAGAGCCCCTTGCAGGGCCTAAAGGGGCTCCTGGAGAGCTGGAGAGGGACTTTGGACAAAGGATGGAGGGACAGGACACAGGGAATGGTTTCCCACTGCCAGAGGGCAGGGATGGATGGGATATTGGGAAGGAATTCTCCCCTGTGAGGGTGGGGAGGCCCTGTCACAGGTTGCCCAGAGAAGCTGTGGCTTTCCCGTGGTTCCCTGGAAGTGTCCAAGGCCAGGTTGGATGGACTTGGAGTAACCTGGGACAGCATCACACAGGAGCCATGTCCTGGGGCTTCTCCCCGCAGCCCCAGCAGAGCAGGGCAGAGCTCAGGGCACAGGGCACAGAGCACAGGCAGAGCAGGGCAGAGCACAGGGCACAGGAGGGCACCAGCCCGGGCCCTGCTGCAGAGCAGCCGGTCCCTGGAAGTGTCCAAGGCCAGGTTGGATGGACTTGGAGTAACCTGGGACAGCATCACACAGGAGCCATGTCCTGGGGCTTCTCCCCGCAGCCCCAGCAGAGCAGGGCAGAGCTCAGGGCACAGGGCACAGAGCACAGGCAGAGCAGGGCAGAGCACAGGGCACAGGGCACAGGCAGAGCAGGGCAGAGCACAGGGCACAGGAGGGCACCAGCCCGGGCCCTGCTGCAGAGCAGCCGGCACCGCGGCCAGCCCCAGAACAGCAGCCCCGGCCACCCAGAGCAGAAAATCAGTGCAGGGCCAGTAAAGGACCAGTAAAAACCAGTGCAGGACCAGTACAGAAGCAGTGCAGGATCAGTGCGGGGCCAGTACAGAAACCGAGCAAGACCAGTGCAGGATTAGTGCGGGACCAGTACAGAACCGGTACAGAACCCGTGCCGGACCAGTACAGATCCCGAGCAAGACCAGTACAGAACCAATGCAGGATCAGTGCCGGAGCAGTACAGAACTCGTGCGGGATCAGTGCAGGACCAGTACAGAATCCGTACAGAACCCGTTCCGGACCAGCACAGAACCAGTGCTGGAACAGTACAGAACCAGTGCAGAACCCGTGCGGGATCAGTGCCGGACCAGTGTCGGACCAGTACAGAATCAGTGCAGAAACCGTGTCGGACCAGTACAGAACCAGTACAGGACTAGTACAGAACCCGTGCCGGACCAGTAGAGGACTAGTACAGAACCCGTGCCGGACCAGTACAGAACCAGTACAGGACTAGTGCCGGACCAGTAGAGGACTAGTACAGAACCCGTGCCGGACCAGTAGAGGACTAGTACAGAACCCGTGCCGGACCAGTACAGAACCAGTACAGGACTAGAACAGAAACCGTGCCGGACCAGTACAGAACCAGTACAGGACTAGTACAGAACCCGTGCCGGACCAGTACAGAACCAGTACAGGACTAGTACAGAACCCGTGCCGGACCAGTACAGAACCAGTAGAGGACTAGTACAGAACCCGTGCCGGACCAGTACAGATCCCGAGCAAGACCAGTACAGAACCAATGCAGGATCAGTGCCGGAGCAGTACAGAACTCGTGCGGGATCAGTGCAGGACCAGTACAGAATCCGTACAGAACCCGTTCCGGACCAGCACAGAACCAGTGCTGGAACAGTACAGAACCAGTGCAGAACCCGTGCGGGATCAGTGCCGGACCAGTGTCGGACCAGTACAGAATCAGTGCAGAACCCGTGCCGGACCAGTACAGAACCAGTACAGGACTAGTACAGAACCCGTGCCGGACCAGTACAGATCCCGAGCAAGACCAGTACAGAACCAATGCAGGATCAGTGCCGGAGCAGTACAGAACTCGTGCGGGATCAGTGCAGGACCAGTACAGAATCCGTACAGAACCCGTTCCGGACCAGCACAGAACCAGTGCTGGAACAGTACAGAACCAGTGCAGAACCCGTGCGGGATCAGTGCCGGACCAGTGTCGGACCAGTACAGAATCAGTGCAGAACCCGTGCCGGACCAGTACAGAACCAGTACAGGACTAGTACAGAACCCGTGCCGGACCAGTACAGATCCCGAGCAAGACCAGTACAGAACCAATGCAGGATGGAAATCTGGGGGTGCCAGCTCTGGGGACGTTCCTTCAGGGAAACCCCTCGGGAGCTCCAGCACAGGGGGTGCCACGGTTCTGTAGGAGCAACGACACGGATCCAAGCTGCCACAGCCACCTGTGGAGCTCTGGTGACACAGTGACCCTCAAAAAGATCTGTCACATATTGGGTGGAGTGAAAAAAGGAACAAAAATTAGGTGCCACTAAAATTTCTCTGTGGTGCCCTGATTCTTTCCCAGCCTTCATCTTGGTGGTTAATTACAGATATTCAATGATCCCAGCATCTCTTCCCCATCCATTTGTTATGCTGAGAACTACTCTGGGTGAAACTGCCTTGCTGCCCTGCAGAAATTGCAGTGCAGCTGCCTTAAAAAAAAAAAAAACAAATAAAATGTGTAGTTCAGAAATCATAGGGAATGCAGGAGGCTTTGTCGATAAAACAACAAGAATAGTCCAGATTTTATTTTAGACTTTTCTTCCCCCCCCCACCCCATTTTCATTTCAACCACTAATTACAAAGTGCAGGCTGGAGCTCGGCAGTGGTGGAGCGAGGAAGGAGGAGACGGGTGCGGAGAAAACAATTTCACCAACTGCTTATTTCAGCCTGAAATCAAACCAGAGCCCAGGTGCTGGGTCCCCACTGCCACCAGCAGAGCATTGTCCTAGCCAGTGAAGGTGGTGTGTGCAGGAAATAGAGGGGACAGCCAAGGGTCAGCAGTTATTAGGGAGACATAATCTTTTATTGTGGTTTTCTGGATAAAAGCTCTGGCAGCCACACCACGGGCCCAGCAGCGTTTGGTGGCTGAGCAGGGATGAGTCGTGACTGGAGAGGGTGAACTTTGAGAGGGAGAAATTCAGCTGTGGGAGTCGTGTGTGAATCAGCACAGAACCTCCTGATTCAGGAGGGGGTACTGGAGTCACAGAATCCCAGAGTGGTTTGGGTTGGGAGGATCCTAAAGCTGATCTCATTCCAGCTTTGGGCAGGGACACCTTCTGTGTGTCCAGACATGGACCAGGTTGCTCCAAGCCCCATCCAATGTGGCCATGGCCTCACCCAGGTGAATCCCCGTGATCAAGGTTGTGTTTTCTCTGGGAGTTCAGGGAGCCTGAGCCCTTTTTTGTGAGTTCAGCCACGCCAGGCTGAGCAGTGTCCTGCTGTGCTGGTGTCCGTGCTGCTGTGCTGACTAACACCCACGTGCAGTGGGTGACCCACCTCTCCTCCTCCTTGTTAGGCCCTTGCTGGTAGCAGCCAAGCCCTGGAAGCTGCTCAGGAGATAGCATCTCTGTGGGAGTGCGTGGCAGGGTGTTTATTTCCTGCACTGCTCTTTGTCCCTCCTGGCATCATGAGCATCACTGGTGTGGAATGCCCCGGGAGGTTTTCCCTGCAGCAAGCAGGGAATGACAAGAAATGGGTCAGACACAGATTTTGGCATCAAAGTGACCTCCACGTCCCTCAGAGAGCACTCTTGTTTCCTGTCACTGAGAGATGAGCAGAGTTTGTGGGCTCCAGGGTCAACTTTCCTGTGATGTCCTAATTTCTGCTAAATGTCAAGCGTGGGTGATGCCCTGGGAAAACATGGATGCACCAGGCACGTGGACCAAGCAGCCAGACTTTGACAGCTGGTGGTGTATGGTGGTGTGATGCTGGGTAGAAAACTTTGCATGGTGATGAATTTCTGGAAATCCCTGGAGCAGGAGGCTGAGGCAGTGAAAGCTGTGAACTGGTTGTGAAAGTGTTCATTTTCAGCATCATCCTGTGTTTGCCTCTGCCCTTGTGTGACCTCGTGTCAGGACTTCCTCCTTGTGCACCAGGAAGATGAATTGCACTCGAGTTTTTTGAGTTTTTTGGGGCTTGCCCTTTCTTTCCTTTCTCTGCTGGTTCCTCCCCTCTGTCATTGCTGCAGTAGCTGCTAAATCTCTGGTAGGAACAGCTGCTTCACTTGAACACGTTCCCTTTTCCCCTGCATCCCAAATGAAGGAGCATTTAGAAGCTGAAAGTAAAGCTGATTATAACCAGACCTCACTGAGCCTCGTTATCCCTCGAGAGGAGGGCAGAGAGACGCCCAACTGGATTTGTAATGGGTTAGGATGTGACTAACAGCCTGAGCCAGCCAGAAACCTCCCTGTGCAGAGACTCTCTTGGAAAACATCAATTTGTCAAAGCTAAAAGCTTCCATGGGAATCATATAGGCTGGTTTTGTCAGGAATAGTTGGGTATTTCTTTGGGTCCGAGATGAAATTTCAGCTCAAAACAAGAAACCCAAAGGGACCCCCCCCCCCTGCCAAAGCAGTTGGCTGGTTGGTCCAGCTGCTGGCACAGATGTTTGGGGCAGGGGAAGAGCTTTTAGCAGCAGCTGCTGTCTCTTCTTGATGCCCATCACACCCATCAGGCTCACCACGAGCATGGAGCAGCTTCAGTTCCTCAGGGATGCTCGGGCTTCTCACACATTCCTACTCCAACACTTCTGCTGGCTGCAGCACACCACACTTCCCAAACCTCCCACTCCTCCCCAGCTGCACTAGGGCAGGATTTTGGCTGGAAGCTCCTGCTCTGCCCACTGCTGATCTGAGTCTCAGGAGCTCCTTGTCCAGGAGCCCAGGCTCAGGTTTATTGGGAAAATTGGAGCTTTCCTGCCTGATGAGCAGATGCTTTCGGGGGGGGGGAAGGAGCTGAGTTTGCAGCAGGGACCAAGGGATCTGTCACCAGGCCCTGCATCAAAGACATCCCCGCTCCTCCCGTGCCACAGGCACCTCCAGAGAGCTCCTAAACAGGAAACTGCTCCAAACCAGCCCCCCCTGCTGCCACTCCTGCCAGTGAGGCCCCTCCACGAGCCCTGTGCTGTCTCCACTCTGGCTGTTGTGCTCTGTTGTGTTTTCTCTCCCTAGTAACGTGCCAGTAGCTCCCTGGGGAGTGAGGCCAGCCCATGGCAGGCAGAGCTCCAGCCTGGGATGCATGAGCTCCTCAGCACTTCTTGTCCTCTCAGCCCACCCCACACACAGCTTTTGCTTTTTTTTTTCCCACTGTTTGGCTCAGCAGCAGAAGACCTGAGCTGCCTCCTGCTCCTGGGAGATGGGGCTGGCATTTGTTCTGTCCCCCTGCTCCCAGGGAATGGCTTTGCAGCAGTGTCCAAAGGGGGCTGGGGCACAGAAATTGGCCTTGCAGGCAGCAGCCAGGGCCCTGCTCTGGTCCTGGGCACACAAGGGGTATCGTGGGCTGGGGTTGGTGCAGGGGACAGGGACAAGGGACAGTCCTGCAGTGCTGCGGCCTCCCCTTGCTGGGTGCTTTGTGTGTGCCAGGAGAGGGGGGCAGTGAAGGATGGGCTGGGCTGGGGGGTCTGTGTCCTGCCAGATGCCTGAGGTGTCCCTTCCTCAGCTGGGCTGGAGCTGGGACTGGGCTCCCTGCTGTTCTCCCAGGCCCCTGAGCCACCCAGCCTGGGCACTTGTGTGTGGCTTCAGGGCTGAGCCACCACTGCTCCTGGTGGAAGCAAACCCTCCATGGGGAGCAAGGTTAGAGCTGGTCCCTTGCCCAGCTCCCAGAAAAGCTTCCCCTTCCCTGTGCCCCCTGTGAGGGGGTGAGCAGGCCACCAGCTGTGCTGCCATTGCTGCCATCCTGCTCCTCTCTGGCTGTGCTGGTTTGCATCGACTCCACTTCCTCAGTGTCAGTGAGCCAAACTCCAGGGCAGGCTCTCTGTGCAGGCTGATAAACTCCTGTCCCAGAGCCCAGGGGTGGCACAGGCTGGCAGGAGGTGTCTCCTGTGCCATGTTCTGGGGGGTTTCTGCTTGTGCCCCCTCTCTTTGGGGGGGATTGCACCAAGCTGGGACTGGAAGGGTCAGCGCTGCTTCCAGCCCCCCCAGCTGTCCTAGGAGCTTCTCCCATGGCCAGGGCAGCACACAGCACCAGGGCTGGCTCTTTCCAAGCCATGGCTGGGACCTGCAGGGCCCACACCACACCCTGAGGCACCCTGAGGGTCCTTGGTTTCGTGTGCTGTGCCAGTGAGGTGTGTGGATGTGATCGTGCACTTGGCTGAGCTGGGATGCTTTTTTTGAACTGGGCTCAGTTTCCAGCAGCACTGACTGTTGTAAAATCAGGCTGGTTGTAAAATCCTTTCTGTGTGTGTTCATCTGGTGCCACTCTGCAGCTCCTGTCCCGGCTGGGGGTTTGTGGTGCTGCTGTGGTACAGGGAATATCCAGGAAAAGCCTGTCCAGGACATGTCTGAGATCCTCCAAACACTGATCACCTCCTGCTTTAAAATGCATTTGTGTCTTTGATACTTCTAAACAGATCATATCTTTTTAAAGTGTATTTAAAGAAAAATGATCTTTTGTTCTGTGGTCAATTTAGTTTTAAACTTCTCAAAGCTTCAGGCAGAGGCTATGGAAAGTTTTAGCCTGGGAGGAGAGTGGGGTGGAAGGGCTGGAACGAGTGAAAGCTGCTGCTATAAGATCATTTTACAGCCTTTGGTGCTGCCAACTCTGCCCTTGCCACCCCTGAGAGCTGCCACCAAATGCTCTGTGAGGGTGAGGGCACCTCATGCCCCAGCCTGGTCAGGTCTGTGCTGCAGGAAGGGCTTCACCTGCTTCCTTGGCTTTTTTGGGGTGCCTGGATCCGCATGGAGAAACACTGCAGTGCTCCCTCTTTTCTGTCTGGGGGAAAACTCAAAGCTTTTTGGTGAGCCAGAGCTGAGAGGGGCAGGACTGAAGCTTAGAAATACTTGGGGGAATGGCAGAGAGGGAAATTATTTATGTGCACCCAAGAACAATGTTGGCATTCTGGCTGGAAATGTGAAGGTTTCCATCCAGTGTAGGAGAATTGAGTGTCTGCATAAAAGGAGCAGGAATAAAAGCTTGAGCTGCTTCTCTGGAAACACAAAATTCCAATGGGCTCCTTTCTAGTTTCTCTTGAATACAGGCGTGAGGCAAGCTGGGCTGGAGTTGTCAGCTGAAGTGCAGTGAAATGGAGTGTACTGAGCCCAGCTAAAGCAGATCCTGAATGCAGGTGAACTTTGCAGCCCTTCAGCCTATAAAACCGTTGGAAAGAAGGAAAAGTTCCCATTATTTTAATCAAACTTGTCTCTTTGACTGGGATCTTGCATTTCTGAAATTCACTTTTAAGGACAGAAACTCTCTAGAAATGAAACATTTACTTTTGCACTGAAGGCTCAGTTTCTGTGGATGAAACCAGAGGGTTTCCTCTGATTTATACATGAGCTGAAACTTCTTTTTTCCTGTAACTGAGCTGCTGTGAGAAAGGTCAGGGTGTTGAAACAGGAAGCCTGTGTGTGTGTACATGTAAATTTGTGTGCACAGCCCCCCTTGCACACCTGTGTGTGCTTTCCTGTGTGTTTGTGGGATTCACCTTTCCCAAAACGTGTCTAGACAATGCTGCAACACCAGACCAAGGAGTCTTGTCCTGTTTTATGTGCCACAACAAAAAAAAAAAAAAAAAACCTGTGCTGGAGGAGAAATTAAGTGGCTGTTACCTGGGTCGGCTTTGTTGGTTTTCCCTCTCTTCTGTTTACTCTCCCCCACCATCAACACATCTTCTCCCTCGCCACAGCTGCTTTCCCACCCTAAACATTTTGTGCTGGCATCACTGATTCAGAGCTGGGTCAGAAACCTGCTCCTGGGGCATGGAAAGGCTCTGCTCACACCTTGGGGGGACCAGTGAGGACATCCAGGTGTCACTGAAAGCAAAGCCACCACTGAAACCCAGCACCAGAGCCACTCCCATGGCACGAGGGGTGATGTAGCAGTTCCAAAACTGCCTGTCCTGCTGGGGACATCCCAGCCCTCAATCCTCTGTCCCATCCCCTGCTGTGGGTTCTCCAGGGACATCCCAACCTTAAATCCTCTCTTCCATCCCCTACTGTGGGCTCCCTGGTGACACCCCAGCCCTGTCCCCTCTGTGCCACCCTCAGGTTGCCACGACAAGGCCGTGCTGCTCTACGAGTACGTGGGGAAGCGGATCGTGGACCTGCAGCACACGGAGGTGCCGGACGCCTATCGAGGGAGAGGAATTGCCAAGCACCTGGCAAAGGTACAGCCCCAGCCCCCCAGAAGGGCAAGGTGCCCATCCTGCTGCCATCCCAGCTGTGGGTAAAGATCCTGGCTGAACCAGGCCCTGTCACATTGGAATTGTGTGTGTGCCCTGTGGGAATCCTGCTCTGATGGGAGATGGGGTGGCTGGAGGGGCAGATGGAAATCTGGGCTCAGACATTCCTGGGTTTTGTGGCAAGAGGAGCTGGGTAAGTGTCAGCAAATCCAGGCACTCACCCAGATTCAGCCCATTCCCCCTCTCAGCAAAAATCCCTTGTGCAGGGGCTGATGGCTCAGCTCAGCTCAAGCTGGACCCCTCCTCTCAAACCTTCACTGCCCTCGTGAGCCCTCTGCCCGCTTGGGCTGTGAGGGAGAGCTGGGGAGCCATGAGCACAACAGTGGGGTGCTGCTTTGGGGTCCAGCTGCTCCCTGGCCCTGTAAACAAGGACAAAGGGATGATGAAGGTGGCCTTCACAGGATGGGCTGTGTCACCTGCAGCACAGCATCCACGGGGCTGGATGTGTTGAGGGTTAAACTGGGGACTCTGTGTTGAGCTGGTGGCTGTGCTCTCCCCTCGGGCCTCTCCCTCCACCTGCCTCACACAGGGGGTACCTGAGGGACTCCTGCTGCTTCCCCTATCTGGGTGAGGGGTGCAGGACTTCCCTGAGGCTGGGGGTGTTGGTTGTGACCCATCTGATCTGCACTGCTTGCAGGCAGCCCTGGACTTTGTGGTGGAGGAGGACCTGAAGGCGCACCTGACGTGCTGGTACATTCAGAAATACGTCAAGGAGAACCCTCTGCCACAGTACCTGGAACATTTGCAGCCTTAAGGCAGGACTGCTCCCTCACCAGCACACCTGGCCCTGACTGTTCAAGGCGGCCTTGGCTTCTCTGCAGTCTCAGGAACCCCTTCCCACACTGGCAATTCCCGGTTTTTTAGCGTGTCCATGCGGTGTGTGAGTGTGGGCACCTCCTCCTCCTCCTCCTCCTCTGTGCCCACGTGTGAGCATGACCACAGCCCCTGGGCCAGGCTGCTCTGGGCACACAGGGTGCCCACCAGTGCTTTTCCCAAGCCAGCGGAGAGAAGAGGGTGAATTTTCCACCAAACTCCATTGCCAGGCCAGGGCATGACTTGTTCTGCACCTCATCCTCTCCCCCCTGCTTGGCAGCAGCTCTGAACTTGCTGGGGGATGTTGGTTAGGGCTGCTCATGGGGTACCACCCCCCCTTTCCTCCTGGCAGCTGGGGAGATGCTGTGGATTCAGCTTTGTGGGACAGAGGGAGGTGCTGGAGGAGCCCCAGCCCTGTGTCAGGCTCATCCCCTGCAGCACCTGGTGGGCACCAGGCCGTGTCCAAGGCCACCTGCAGTACACACCAGAACATGTGGACCATGGTGGCACCTCGGGGGCTTTGCTGCCCTGGCTGTGGAGACACTGGGATGGTGACACCCTCGAGCCTGGAGACAAGAGCCGTGTGAGGAGTGGACTTGGACTGCAGAGGCAGTGGCAGAGTCTGTGCAGAGGAAGAAACGTGGCTGAGTTGCAGATGCTGCTCCCTTGGAGATACCAGCTCCTGCCCAGCTTGTGTACACAACCCTGAAGTGGCATCCCAGAGGGTCATGGACTGTTATTCCTGTCTCCCTGCCCTTGGTGTGGACACAGCCTGCTCAGGAGAAGAGACCAGCCCCACAGCCAGCCTTGGCCTGAGCGGTGAGGGACATCCCAGGGCACCAGGGTGGTTTCCTGCAGCTGAAGAGGAAGGCTTCCCTCATCTCCCTCTCCTCCATCTCTGCATCCCTGTCAGTGCCCCAGATCAGCCCCACCAGGACATCCTGAGAGCAGCACGGTGAGGCCTCCAGGACCTGCTCCTGGCCCATCTCCAGAGTTCAGTGCTAGAGGTGCCTGCATCCATGTGGATCCCAGTGGCTCCTCCTTACAGCCTATGGGAAGAAGCCCTGGCTCATGGCATTACCTGTCTGCTCAGGGCCTCCTCACAGCTCCAAGCTCAGGGCACTGGCAACATCGTGGGGACCTTGGCCAGCAGCAGGAGCACCCTCATTTCGTGCTCTTACCTCGGTGGATGATGATTCTGTAGCACAACCCAGCATTGCCACCCTCA
The DNA here is from genome assembly GCF_000277835.1 of Geospiza fortis. Taxonomy (NCBI): domain Eukaryota; kingdom Metazoa; phylum Chordata; class Aves; order Passeriformes; family Thraupidae; genus Geospiza; species Geospiza fortis. The sequence continues at coordinate 15,307 of NW_005054319.1, read as the reverse complement.
GAGGTGGAGGTGACACCACGATGGCAGGGCACTGCCAGGTTCCAGCTTGCTGCCTGTCCTACCTTGCCTGCATTTTCCAGGGCCTGAGCTACACCTCAGAGCATCTCACACTGAGCTCTCGGGATTCTGTAGTGTCCCAAGGCAAGGCTGTGGTGAGGGAGAGATTTGTTTTCAACACCCCCAGCCCTGAGCGGCCACTGGGGGCTGCAGCCAGGCAGGACATGGAGAGCCTCTCACCTGGAGACCAAACCCAGACCTTGCTTAGCCCAGCAGGGACTAAAGTTTACAATCTGTGCCACGGAGTGACTGAAGCCCCAGGTGAGAGGCAGCTCAGCCCTTTCCCAGAGCCCAGCACAAAATCCATGGCAGCAAAGGCAAAAATTCCTACAAACTTCTCTCCTGGTTGGGGTGGCCAGAGATGGAGACCCTGTGCCAGGATTTTAGCCTGAGCTGTCCCTGGCCACCAGCTTGAGGGGAACCCTTGCTGCCTGCCTTTGCTTTTGGGCTGCCCATCACCAGCATAGCACAGCACAGCCCTCTCAGGCTCCCAGAACTCCCAACCTCCATCCCTGCCCTGCACACTGCAGGCTGTGAGACCCCTGCCCATGCCCACCACCTGTGCCAGGGGGCAGAGCCACCTCTGCCTTGTGCTGCTAAGGAAAGGCTTCAAGCTCAGCCCTGCCTCTGCTTCACTTCTGCCCTCCTGCTGCTTATTTCACCCAGGCTGTGACCTTTAGGGTGGCTTTGAGGGACTGGGAAAGGGTGGCAGGTAACAAACTGAAGGGGCTCAAGAAGAAACGTGGACTGCTAAATGTTCCTTCTTTAACATGCAAAACACACTTCAACACATAGTTACAGGAGCAAGGCTGGCTCTGGTACTGCTGTGATGGCTGAACCATCCCTTCCCTTGATTCCAAGGTGAAGCTGAGCTGTTTTGTCCCCTGGAAGCCAAGATCAGGCACTTGTGTCTGTGCCACAGCAGGGCTGGGTGCGATGCTTGAGCTCTGTCCTGCTTTAGTGCTCATTTCCACTGTGAGCAGTCTCCAGCAGCCTCCTGATGTGTCAGCTCACTGGAGGGTGTGCTGTGCTCAGTGTCTGGGCAGAGCCCCACATCCAGCCTGGCTCTGGAGCCCCTGTGCTGCTCTGGCAGGAACCTTGAGCTTCCCAGCGCTGGATCCCGCAGCGATCGCTGCCTTAAATCAGCACAACTCCCGGTTCTGCTGCTGCTTCCTTCGAGGTGCTACAACCCCCTGGTGTCTGAGCTGGCAGAGACCTGTGCCAGTGGCTGTGCCAATCCTTTCTCTGCTGTGTCCTTGCTCTGTTCCAGCTCCCCTCCTCCTGGATGCCAGTGAATAGCAATACCCGCAGCTCACCAGCAATGAGCCCACGGTGCTCCTGTGACCCTGCATGGTTGGGTGGGACCTGCCTGGGGCTCCCTCGGTGCTGGGTAACCCTTCCCTGCCTCCCCACCAGCTGCCTTTTCCCAGCTGGTCTCTGCAGAAAGGAGCTTTGAGTCCTGTGCTGCCCCTTGGTGCTGATTAAGCCTGGAGGAGTTTGGGATTTTGGACTCTCCCCGGGCAACAGGAGTGTGGAAGTGGTTTGGTTGAATACTGAGCTCCCCAAACCCATTTGAACTACAGACCTGTGGTGGGTGGGGGAATGCAGGTGGCTGTCAAACCTGCTTCCACAGCCCCCAACTTGAAACACCCCCTCCCTCATCCGCTCTCCAGCGTTGTCTTCCTCTGTCCAAGGTTTCCGTTCTGTTGGATTCGGTGGTTACGATGTGCCTTTCCTTCTCAGGACCTGTTACAAACGACCTTTCTGCTCTTGTTTATGTTTAACATTTATCTTGACCCCTCCCTCTGTCATACTATAAAACATGAACATAATGCATGGAATACAATACAATAAAAGTGTGGCTTAACTGAGCTGCAGTGGCTGTGCTGTGCTGGGGGGACCACATGCTCCCACTGCAAAGGATCAGTAGGTAAGGGGTGAAATTATTGTGTTTTGTTTGAGGCCACAGAGCTGGCTGACCTGGTGATGACTGTGCAGAGCTCAGGGTGAGCAGGATCACAACTGGTTCCTTTGCCAGCTGATCCAGCCCTGCTCACCTTCATCATTCCTTCTTGGGATTTCAGGCCAGGCTTTGGGAGTTGTCCTGCAAGTGAGCAGACACCCAGTGTTTGTGTCCACTGCTTTAAGATGGGCATGAAAATATTTAAATATCCAGTTGCTGTGCTTGCTCAGAGCAAGGTGGGCAGGCAGGTGACTCAGAGGGACACAAGGCACTTCCCTCCTGGAGCCAGCACTCCCAAGGCTGGGAGCACAGCCTGGGCACTCAGGATCCTAGCAGGGCATTTGTCACTTCCCAGCACTGTGAGAAGGCTGCAGAGGCTGAGTTTGGATAACTCAGATTTCCAGGGAGCTTGGTGTGGGGAGCAGTTATGATTTGATCCGGCGTGACAAGCTGCCCCTGGGCTGCAGCAGGAGCTGGGGTTTGCTGCTCCCGAGGGACAGCACGGCCCGTTGGGATCTGTGGCTGGGCTGTTGCTGGTAACACACTCTGTTTACATTCCACATTCCACACAGTCCGTGCTCCGGCCTGTCCCAGCGCTGCTGCACGTTCTGCCGGGCTGGGCACGCTTCCCAAACACCTCCTTGTTCCTGTGAATGCAGCGTTCACCTCCCCTGAAACAGCTGCCCCCCAAAACACAGCTGGGAGGGCCCTGCAGGCTGCAGGAGCAGCCTCGGGATGCCTGGGGACGTGGAGGCAGCCAGGAGGTTGTTTTCTTGGGTCACATTGCATCACTTGGGAATAATGCTGTCAAAAAGAGGGTTTTTGTAGGAACGGGAGATGCAGAGGCAGCGCTGTCAGGCTGGAGGAGGGCTCTGAGAAAGGAGGGGGTGTGGAGCAAGGAGCTGCTGTTTGATAAGGAAAACTTAAAATTGCTGAGAAAAAGGATTCTCTTCTGGGAGGAATCCAGCCAGGAGCAAGAGGGAGCCCTGCAGAGGCTCAAGCACCCTGGAGATACCATCCAAGCACAAAACCTCCTGATGGATCCACAGGAGCTGGGAAACCTCTGGCAGGACCAAACCTACACTGCAATTCTAGAGAAGCATTTGGTATTAAACTTTATATTGAATTAATGATCTTGAGGTCTTTCCTAAGTGATTCTGTGATTTATTCCTCCTCAGAGATGCAGCAGGGGAGTCCCCCATTCACTGCCCCTTTTTCGAGATTGATCAAGAGGGCGAAATTCACCCCAAAACCGCACCGCCTATCCTTCCAGGGAAGTGCTGCACAGGAGATCCTCCATCCCTAATCACATGCAGGGAAGGAGCCCCCTGGGATTTCGGGATCAGGAGGCGATGCTGAGCGCTGCTCCCCCTGGGCAGCCGCATCCCCTTACGCA
>NW_005054319.1:10401-11055 GCF_000277835.1 Geospiza fortis | reverse complement strand
GCACAGGCTGGAAATACCCATGGAGCAGCGGGGGAAGTTTGGGAATCGCAACTTTAAAATGGGGAAAAGAGACGGAGGGATATGTCATAGAATCAATTAGGTTCGAAAGAGCTCGGAGGTCATCGAGTCCAACCTGGGAGCGATTTCCCCCCGTCACCCGGAACAGAGCGCTCAGTGCCGCCCAGTCCTTCCTTAAACACCTCCAGGGACGGTGACTCCACCACCTCCCAGGGCTGCCCATTCCAGTATTTAATCATCCTTTCTGTGAAGAAATCCTTCCAAATGTCAGACCTGAACCTCCCCTGGCACAGCTTAAGACAGTGTCTGGTCGAGCTACTTTAAAACCTGTGTGCACAGCCCTCCACCTGCTGAAAATGTCTGGGTTTATCCCGCATTTCCTGGCGTTGGCATTTTTCTGTTCTGCCCCAGGGCTGACTGATGTAACCGGCAGCTGCTGAAAGCTGTTGCAGTGTTCTCTGAGTTCTCCTTTGTCCTGCTGCCTCGCCTCGAAACTCTGATATCCCTCTTAATTAGAAGCTCTGATATCCCCCTTCATTTGTCTCGTGGCTTTTGCTTCACTTTGTTCCCTTGCTGTGATCCAGCAGCGTTTGCTTTGATGCTGTTGAATCTACCCGGCCAAGGAGAGCCACAAGT
>NW_005054319.1:0-10368 GCF_000277835.1 Geospiza fortis | reverse complement strand
TGTTCAGGGAATTCAAAAGTAATTGAACTGGAAGGGCCAATGGAATTCCTGCATCAGCGTGGTTTAAATAAACAGCTAAGAATACCACAGTGGTAAAACTGTCTGCACCCTGTGCTGGCACTGCCCCAGCATGGGAGGTGTGGAGTTTTCATGTGGCAGACGTGTCCTCCCAGCAGCAGGGAAGAAACAGAATATGGAAAAGAACACTTAATAACTTCAATTATTCTTCCAGGGTGAAAATTGATGCAGACTTAAAAGTGAGTTGTTACTGTGTAACTTCATCTGTAACCTGTACAATAATCTAATTGTTGTTTGAGGTGATCTTCTTTCAAAGCTGTGATTGCTCTTGATCTTATGATCAAAAATATTCCTAAACACGAGTCACTCCATGAACCTGCTGCATTTATTATTTTTCCTTTGCCAGTGAGAAGGGTATGGAAGAGAACAGAACAGCACATCCTCCCCTGAGCAGCGTTTCACAATCTCCATCAAAAGCTGGTGGTTCTTTAGGTGTCACCCTGGACAAACGTGACAGGAGGATAATTCCAAGAGGTGCTGGGTGATGTCAGCGAGGTGCTGCTCCTTCCTGGCAGCTGCAGAGCAGGAGCTGTGCATGACTGGGCCTCTGCCTGTCCCTCGGTGGCTGATCCCAAACCACCCCTGCCTGTCTTGCCAGGCTGCTGCAGCACCGGTTGAGCAAAGGCAGCGCTGACAGACCTGATGTCATCACATGATGACATGTGCTTTTTATAGGCTGAGTACAGTTTTCTTACTCTGGGCAGGATTCTTGTCCAAAGACACGTTCCTTTGAACTGAATGTGCTGATCCAGTTTTCCTGGTAGCTGAGCTGTTTCAAGGAGGGTTTGTAGTTGTCAGCCAGCCGCTCTAAAAGGCATCTGTGTGTCGGAGGTGGTGTGAGGAGACTCAGTACTGAATAAAATCCTGTCTGCTGCGAGACTACAGCAGCTTTCATTTAAAATTATTAAAAAAAAAATAGACGAGCATATCTGTGGAGACTGAGTCCCTTCATAAGTGACTTTGTTGATACTGAGAAAGCTATAATTGGTGAAAAAGTGCTTTCCTTGCTCAGAGTGAATGTAAGGACATTAATTTCAAAGGATGTTGACTGTGAACTCCAGCTGGCTCTGGTGGTGAAATAACAATGTTAAACAAAATAACCAAAAACACTGAAGGGAACCAACTAAATATTTGTTTTTCTTCATTCTGGATAGACTCTTTAATGGAGCCTGTCTAAAGGGAATTGTTAATCTGTAGACCAAAACAACTTTCTCATACAGAACAGACACAGGATTGTGCTGGGTGTTTTTGTATAAAAGGCAGCCTGGTGCCCACCAGAGCAGTGGACAGCGTGTCGTTTGTTCCCCTGGGAGATGTTCTGACAAACTCTGGAAAGAACAGCTTCCATGTCATCAGCACTGCCTGCCCTGGCTGCTCTGTGCCCTCACAGAGCTCCCCTTTCGCTGCCTGCCCTGCTCAGATTTCTGGTGCTCTGCTTGCAGCAATGATTGACCTATTTCCATCAGCCTGGCTAATCATTAGTTGACTTAAAATTGACACCTCCTTGTTGTCTGGGGCTGGATTTGTTGTAATGGTCTGGTGATGTTTTCCTTAGAGTTCAGGTAATGCTGTCCCTCCCTAAAGCTGCTTGAAGAGCTTCCCAATGTTCTCCTGTCCTTTTTCCTATTTGAATTAAAGGTGCATCTTTTGAATTCAAGTCTTGCTTTATTGCTCTCTATTTCCTGTTCTTCCTCTGCTTGAGTGCCCTTCTTAAAGCCCCAGGCCTGACAGCTCTGGCTTAGGGCTTGAGCCTGGTGGATTGTGAGGACCTTCAGCAGAGAAACAATTCTCCAGGTGTTTAGGGTGGGATGTGTTAGTGCTTTCTGTGCACCGTATCCTGAGTAGAAACATACACTGGGGAATGTGACTGGGAGGTGGAATATTTCCACTGAGAATTAAAGCCAGGCCACAGCTCATTTCTTAATCTTGAAATTAAATTAAATTTCAGGAAGGATTTATGTTGGAGGGAGGGAAGTTTAGTGTTTGGATTTGTCATGCCTTGACCCTTGACTTCCTCCAGCCTGCCTGAGATGCCAGCAACGCTCCCAGACATGCTCTGGCCCATCTGTAATGTCCTTTTTCTTGGAGAGCCAGCACGAAACCCCTCTTGCACTGCTGAGCTGGGCTGTGTGTGCTGTTTGTGACCAAGTGTTATCACACTGCTGCAAGCTTCTCCCTTCTAATTTTTTTAACTACTTATCAAACTGGTCTCCATTTTCAGTTAATCTGATTGTTTGGTGCTCTGAGCAAAACTCCTGCCCAGGAAAGAAAACTTTACCAAAACTTGACCTGCATGTTATGGGAGGGGCTCAAAAGAACTTTTATTTTTGTCCAGAACTGTACTTGTGCAGCTTAAGATTGTTTCCAAGTGTGATTTTGAGCATTTGCAGAACTGAGATAGTTGGATAACTTGAAACCCTCACCAAAAAAGTCTGTCTGGCAGGTGCCATTAGGCTGAAGGCAACAAACTCAGGAGGCTCAGTCCTTCTCCCTGCAGGTGGGCAGTGGTAGGAGGATGCTGAGGGTTCTCCCAGGATGTTTTCCCCTGCCTTGTTCTCAGTGCTCTCTTCCTTTGTTTCTGCTTTTGCCACTTGGCACCTGGCAAAGCATGGAGTGACATTGTGCCTCCTCTTTGGAATGTTACTTATTTCTTCATCCATAAAGACTATCCAACTGAAATTTCCATTTACCAGGCAGACTGCTGTTTTCAGGAGCCTGCTTCCAAAGGTGGAGGCAGAGAAATGGAACTGCTCTGAGGACTGGAACTTCATTCTTCCCTGTGATGGTGGTGAGGCCCTGGCACAGATTCCCAGAGAAGTTGTGGCTGCCCCTGGATCCCTGGAAGTGTCCAAGGCGGGGTTGGACAGGGCTTGGAGCAACCTGGGACAGTGGAAGGTGTCCCTGCCCATGGCAGGGGGTGGAACTGAATGGGCTTTGAGGTTCCTTGCAACCCAAACCATTTCAGGATTTGATGAACTGCTGGAGCTGCTATTGTTCACCCTCTCCTGGTGCTCTCCCATATTCCCATGTTAGGAAGACAATCCAAATGTAATTTGAAGCTTGCTCTATAGCTAGCAGACACTTCTGCCCCTCCTGCTGCTGCAGCTCTGTTAACAATGGATTCCTTATTTTTAACTTTGGCAATACCAAAATTTGACATCGTTGAGTTTTAAGTGATCTACATCTTGCTGTGCTGAATAGCTGAGAGTTCTGTCACATCCTCCCATCCAGGCATTCATTCAGCACCAGGAATGAGACACTGAAAGTTCTCAAATATAGAATGCCTGAAGCTGCAGTAGAACAAATATTTGGATATAAGGCCTAGAACTATTTCCTACAGAACTGCTCTACAACATTTTAACTGTGCCCTCTTATTTGGAGTGGGGAGACAAGGCCTGGAAAATAATTTGATTGAATAATATTAACAACTGCTTTTAGGCTTTGGTCCGTCTGGTAAACAGCCTATCAGGCTTCTGAACACCTGGCAGCAATTTATGTCTTCTGGCATTAGGTGCTCTCTGGTTATTTAGTATTCTTTCAAGTAAAATGGAGTTTGTATCAGATCCCCACACTTGATAAGTGGTGGATGCTAGCTCAGAGTTCTTGCAGAGCTCTGCAGTTGTGTTTGTCATGGCCAGGGTGGGTGACAAGCTCCAAAAGGCAAACTCCACTCCAGTGTTTGAGCAAATGCAGTTGCTTTGACTGGATTTGTTGGTGTGCAGCTGCTGTGTTCAGTGGAAAGGCTGTGTCAGGAGAGTTGTCTCTGTGAAGTCCTCAGCTGAAACCTCCTCAAGCCCACACATCTGTGTCTCTTTCTGTATCATCTGAAATCCAAACAGTTTTCAGCTTTCTATGCTCCAGGGGCAGCCAGTTCTTCTGTGGAAATAATACCTGATACCCCACTTCTCTGTGCAGAAATTGAGACTTGCTGCCTGCCTTGCTGACTCTCCACATGTCCTATTTAAGCAGGTATCTTTTTTGGATTGGCTGTTTTGCCATTTGCAGCTTCAGCACTATGATAGAGATTTATTCTGATTTTAGAGGACTCATTTGGAGAAACAGCACAGTTGGGGGGCAGACTCTTTCAGGGATGGAGCCTTTGTGTTGTTCAGTTCCCAATAAATTTTTATTTTTCCCAGCAGAACATACTTTAAATTCTGCTTGTTTTGGCATTTGAGGCCAAAAAAAAAAAAAAAAAAAGCATGTGCTTTTCTCAACTTTATTGTTATAAAGCCCCAGAGCCTGGCAAGCCAGAAAATTCCAGGGCAGATGGACAGTGCTGCCTCTGGCCAGTCTGTTGTGCAGAGCTGGTGAAAGGAAAAAAAGGGGTGTTCAGAGGGAAGAACAGGCAAGAGCTGAGCAAGGAGAAACGAGGCTGATTGGGTTAGTGCCACCTGTCCTGGTGCTGAGCCTGGAGAAATCCCATGTAGATACTGAATTCTAGAGTTAGAAGCTCAGTTCCCATGGCTCTTGTACAGGCAGGGAAGGAATGGCCTCACTTCATCCCTGTTTTCCCAGTGATGACAGGGAGATATGGGATGACAACTGTGCTGTGCCTAAGCCTCTGGGAAGTTCTCTGTTGAATTTGGATTCTGTCTCTCTGTTTTGCCCACCCATCTGCATGTTCCTAGGTATTACAAAACACTGAAAGTGCTCCTTGTTGGAAATATTAATTTTGTCTGGAGAGTTGTGTTAGCACTGGGTTGGCTTCCAGCTTGAAAATGCCTTTCAGCAATAGCTTTTCTATGAAGTCATTATGCCTTAGCAAGTGGTTTCACAGAGTCATGGGTGGTGGTGTGCAGTTACCTTAAGCCTCTATATGTCTTTTGCAATGAAACTGGAATTTTTGATTTGGAAGAAGCTGCACTTGGAGCAGCTGTTATCAGGGAAAAGAATCCTTGGCAGAAACCATGACCAGCTGTGTCCTTGGTGTCAGTGTAACACCTGCTTAACTGGTTTCTTGTTAGAAATTCCTTATATAGATCCTGTTCCTAAATTTTTTTCTCTAAATACCTCTCAATTCACTGCAGAACATCAGAGCCCACCACATCCTGTGCTGAAAGGGTTAATGGTAATTTTCCCAACAATGTCTGACAACTCATTGCCCTAAAGAAGCCCCCCAGCATGCACAGAATTAAGCTGGAATTTTATTTTTCTTTCTACCCATGAACAGGCCAAGGGGCAAATGTACTGCAAGAACTCAATAACTACATTGTAAGTTGAGTTTTCCTTGCAGGTTATATAAATTCCAGCTGGACTTTTAATGAAACTGCTTATGACTCTGCTTTGGGAGAGGCTGGTGCCTCTCAGGTCCTGCTGGTTGATGTTTGCTGCTGTTACAAACCCAGCCATGTCTGCAACAGCTTGTAATTTAACAATATTCTTGATTACAGCTGGCCACTGCTCAATCCCCTGTGCAGCCTGAGTGGAGCTGCACATTAAGGATAATGTTTGGCAACAGCAGCTTGTGAATGTGTATTTTTCTCCCTTATTTTCCAGTGCATGCACATAAGTACCACTGCACTAATGGAGCAAAAAGTGCTCGTTCTGTTCTCCACATCAGCAGTGTGTTCCTCCTGATATCACAGGGGTCTGAATGCTGTTGGGATGAGGCTGTTTTGTCTGCTGTGATTAGGTCAGATGTGCGATTTGTTCTCCTTCTGCTAAAGGAATCTGCTAGATATTTTTATCTTTGCTAGGCCACGTGCTCAGTTTTGCTCTGGTTAAGCACAAGTATGCCAGAAATATTCATTTCTGCATAGAAGGGAGGATTTTGCCTGGTTCTGATGGACAGGTTTTTACCCTTTGTCAGAGCAGGTGAACAGTCATAATCCTATTTCTTAGCAGTTTGTACATGAATGTAGCTGCAGATATAAGGTGATGTGGTGAAGGGGGTGGAGGGAAGGTGGAAATTGATGTGACATTAAGTAGCTGAAAGCTGCTGCTCTAATACAAGTTCCCTCAATCCCTGGAGTAGGAAATGTGCTCCCAGGTGAAGTGAGCAGCTCTTTCTTCACTGTTTGAGCAGTGCCTGGGTTAAAAATTTGTTCATGTCTTGCTTTGCTGCATCCCACTTCAGGAGAGGGAGTGAAGCTGCAAACTCAATGCTCTGCTGTCTTCTTCACCTTCCCTTTCAGCAGTGTTCCTTGGCCGTCCTTGTTGGACTTACCATGGATTTACTAGGCTGTGTTAATATGGAGGACTAAATAGCAAAATTGCATCAGAAGGCAAATGTATTCATCTGGAGATGCTTCCTCTCTCCAAACCTCTCAGAGCAGCGTGTCCTCCTGATCAGTGATCTGGCTTGTCTTGGTTTCTGTGAAAGCTCCTGAAGTCTGTGGGGTTTGTTCAGTGATGTGTTGTGGTCACTAAGGTGCGAGTGACATTTCTGCTTGGGTATCAGTGTGAGAAACCATTTCAGGACTGCTACAAGACCCTATTTCGCAAATTGTTCTAGATCCTCCAAGTTAGGAAAAGGTAAGAAAAATACGTTGCCTTCTTTTGGGATGAATTAGTGTACAGCAGGAGTAATCAGCTGATGTGAAATGAAGCTTGAGTTGAGAAGCTGCTGGTTGTGAAACAGGCCGTGACCTTGAGGGGCTGCCCTCACTTGGGGCACTTCTGTCCCGCTCTCCCATCCGGGTGGGTGAACAGCCCGTCCTTCAGCCCTGTAGTTTTAATTCTTCATTTCCCCTCACCAGGGTGACCTTGTCCTCCACGGACTGTTACATTGTGCACGAGATCTACAACGGGGAGAACGCTCAGGACCAGTTTGAGTACGAGCTGGAGCAGGCGCTGGAGGCGCAGTACAAGTACATCGTGATCGAGCCCACGCGCATCGGGGACGAGACGGCGCGCTGGATCACCGTGGGGAACTGCCTGCACAAAACAGCCGTGCTGGCAGGCACCACCTGCCTCTTCACCCCCCTGGCACTGCCCGTAGATTATTCTCACTACATCTCCCTGCCTGCTGGAGTGCTGAGCGTGGCTTGCTGCACCCTGTACGGGATCTCGTGGCAGTTTGATCCCTGCTGCAAGTACCAGGTGGAGTACGATGCCTATAAACTTTCGCGCCTGCCCCTGCATACGCTCACCTCGTCCACTCCCGTGGTGCTGGTGAGGAAGGACGACCTGCACAGAAAGAGACTGCACAACACGATAGCACTCGCTGCCCTGGTGTACTGTGTAAAGAAGATCTATGAACTCTATGCTGTATGACTTCAGCAGGGAAGAGAGAAACCCACAAAGACAAGTGTATTAAGACTCCCACAGTAACATTTTGTTTTTCCTCTTTGAGAAGCGGTGGAGACTGGGAAGGATTTGGTTTGATAGAGCTGTTATTTTTCAGATAACGTATCACTGGTGCACCAAGGTTTTTCAGCTCTTCGTTACACTTGAGATGTGGATGTGTGGTGACTTGAGATCCGTATGTTAGGCCAGGGGAGTCCAATCCAGCAGCAGAATGTCAGTGAAAGAAAGCAATAGAAAGAAGGGGTGTGAGAGCTGCTTTCTTTTTTTTTCCCTTTTTTTTTCTTTTTTTTTTTTGGGAAACATTTAAGTATATTGTTTAATTGTATTACACAGAACCAGCCAGAAGTTATCATTGACCATTAAAGGATGAGAATTTCAAATGCTCTCGCTCTCTTGTCACTGTTATCAAAGTGATATCACTTGAAGTGTCCAGGTACAAGCATATTCTGCTCAGTTCTTGTACAAGTTCTTCCTAAGGTGGATACATCTCTGAAATGCCTTGGGGGCTGCCAAGGTGGGAGTCTACCTGTCCTACCTTTGTGCTGTGCCCTGACCACACAATTCCACTGCTTTTGCCTGGAACACAGGAGCTGCTTGCTCCTGCTGCAAGGCATCCACACGAGTGCACCTTGTAACTGTTACCTGAAATCTTAGAATTCAGTCCTGTGCATTATTCCATTTTTTAGCTCTAAACTCAAAATCTTGTTCTTGGAGTGGGAAGCATTTACTCTTCTGTGACATCTGCCAGTTATTTTTAAAAGATAAGGGCTTGCTGTCTGTAATCTCCTCCCACCACATGGGGAATAGGTGTGGCTGGCATTGGCAGGGCCAGCTTGGCCCAGCTCCAGGTGTTACATTTGAAATAGGAGAGCAAAGGCCTGCAGTGAGAGCTGCCCGTGCACCGTGTGCTCCCTGCTCCAGTGGGAGCTGCAGCCTGACCTTCGCAGCTGAAACACTGCCCTTGACAGGGGTCAGACCCCAAATTCTGCCTTTCTGTCTTCATCTCTCCAAACTGCCACAGCAGGCACCAAGGTCTCCCTGTCCTCACCTCCGTGGGCTGTTCTGACCGCGGTTCTGACCTTTGCTTCTCTGCTGAGCAGGACACACAGCCCATTCTCTGTGTGTGCTGGGCAAACTGGGTTTGCTGGGTGCCCCAGCCCTGAGCTCCAGCACAGGCAGCTGTACCTGAGGGGGCTGGAGGAGCTCCAGTGGCACTGGGATATTTCTGGGTGGCAGCAGCCCTTGTACAGTGGCTGAGCTCTCTCCCTCCAAGGTTAAAAGAAGCTGGGATCCAGAGCATCTATTTATAGCAACAATGTACAGTTGTCTTGGCAGAGAGGAGGCAAAGAAATGCAGCTACTTCATCTCTCAGTGGTCAGGCCAGGCTGGGCAGGTTGCCCTCCCACCCTGACGTGTTTCCAGAGTCCTGCTGGATGGATTTGAAGCCAGTGGCACATCTGCCACAGCTACTACTGCTTATTGCTACAGAAGGCCCTGAAATAACCTTTGTGCTGGCCACACCAGAGGTGTTCCTGATCTTTTTTTACTCAGTGCAGGATAATTCTCAGAGCTCTTAGTTCCTTTTCTGCACCAAACCTCTGGGGTCTTGGTGCTTTTTTGTGTTAAGCTTCCCCTGGTCTGGAATGATCTCTATGGCAGGTTCCCTAAATGCATGGCTGGCATCAGAGACTTGAGTTAAAAATTAGCAATTTTCCTGGGGTCTCTTATTGCAGGAGGAAAGGTGAAAAGTCAGCTTAGCTGCCACAATGGGTAGTTCTGATTGAAAAACACAGCTGTCACTCCATTCTGAGGTGGAGGGGCAGGGGAGTTTGTTTTCCAAAGAATTTCAGTGATAATGTAGCTAAAATGCTTTTTAACATTCTGGTTGTTAGTCAGTCAGGGCTGTAACTGTGCAAGGTGACCTGGGAGAATGAGAGGGGTCTGGAGGGATATTTTAGTACATGGTGAAATGGTAAAACAACTTCCAAAAATTCCCATCCATGTGGAGTGGTGCTGTATCTGCTGTCCCCAGTGCCATCAGCTCACTGGAATCATGAGTGACTGGGGACAAACCTCCCTTCAGAATCCCCCACACTTTGCTGCCCCCCCTGCCCACTGTGGATGTGCTCTGGAATGTGCAGCATTCCCCTCATCACAGACAGGGAATTTACCTCCAAAGGGAATGGCTGCACTCTCAGCAACCTCTGCCTTGGAGCTGTAGCTCCCACAGGAACTACAGGAACTCCCTACACATCATTTTCCCCTCAGGCCTGATGTGTTTCACCCCCAGTGCCCTGGATGGGAACACAGAAATGCAAAGCAGCCCCTTGGTCCTTCCTGGGGACCCACGACCTGAAACACCAGAACATGGAGCAGCTGAACAAGCCTGGCAGGAGCATTGCATTTCACCAAGGAACTGAGGAGCTGAGCATGGGAAACAAAAGGAAAAGCACAACTAACACCAACACTCCCCTTGTGGAGAGCAGAGAAGGTAATGCCTTGCTTTCCTCTCTTAACAGGAAAAAAGGTGTCTACACCTGAAAGCTTCACCTTGTCAATCCAAGCCCAGGCCTTTCTGTGACACAGGGAAGGTGGCAGAGGATGGATGTCCTGACAGAGCAGCAGCATTGTCATCATTAAACACATCCTGGTTCCCAGAGATCATTTATAGATCTGTACTGGTTAAGAAAAGGCTTTTGGAAGCAGAAGGTCCTGCTGAGCCTGCACACCCATATCAGAGTTTGTGTGACTAATCCTCTGTGTGGATTCACACTGTGTAAGCTAACAGGTCCATAAAGAGGGCTGGGATAAAGCATGTTGTTCTGCAGCTACTACTGGTACAATAACACCTTGCAGGGATGCAAGGAAAAACAAACCCCTCCTGCTCTCCCTTCCTCTTATGTTATGTGCTGTGAGGAGCTGGAGTAGACCAAGGGGTTCATTTCATAGCAATGTAATTTATTTGTCATCAGATGTGCACTCCCAGGCAGGACATTTGAGGCAGGACACATAGAAAATGCTGGCAAGTGCATGGAGGTG
>NW_005054318.1:8371890-8423346 GCF_000277835.1 Geospiza fortis | reverse complement strand
TCTTTCACCCTACCCCTTTACTTGAAACCCACTGCTGTTTGCTTATACTAAGAGTTAAGGGACTGATTTATACCAATTTCCATACCAAGTGTATAATTTATTAATAAAACTTCTTTAAGCTTTTGCACGTCCTCTGAATTTTGTCCTTTCAACCATGAGCATCTGCAAATCTTAGGTGCTTACTTCCACTTAAGTGTGGGACGCCATGAGTGCCCACTTAATTAAAAAAAGGGGGGAAAATTGTCTTTTTGTTAAAGTTTGTTAAATGTTGGTCTTTTTTGTTAAATTCCCTTATTTACTCTGAGTCCTTGAGTCTGGAGGAAAGTAGTCTGTTCCTTCCCCTATTTTCCCCAAGACACAATTTCTTAATACTCCAGATATCATCCCCGAAACTGGCTGTACTGCACCAGATTTTTATCTCACGTTCAAACAAACCATTCCTTTACACCCAGTCCCAATTCTGCAATCAGTTACTAAAAAGCTGTAGCAAAGCTTCCACTGAATGCAAGTGCTCTCACAACCAAATAACCTCCTTTTTACCAGCAGTTTCTCATGATTTCCATTGATACAGAGGGTACAACAGAGCCTTCTGCACACCTCTGCATGAGACAGGCAAATTCTGTAACTTCTTTGTAAAGAGGAAAAAAATTGTCTTCCTGAGTAGATGAGGTATGCCAAGTTTTTATAAGCAGTAGTGTCACAGGCAGATGTTTGACTTTGCTTGATTACTTGCACACAATTTAGTGAGTGGAGGAGAGAAATTTCCAAATTTGAATCAGGTTGTTTTGTTTGCCTTGTCTGCTGAAGCTGTGCATGGTTAGTTGGATTTATTTCAGTGCAGGTGTCTACCCTGACTGCTGGGGTGCTCCAGAACTGGTCAGGATCCCTCCTGCCTCAGCTGGGGCCCATCTGCACAACCAGCATGGCCAGCCTAGCCTGAGGGACGGTGTTAGGTGGGATCCTGCCAAGCTGTGGAGATGGACAAGCCTTGGTGAACATCCCAGAGGTGCACATGAAGGACACAGGCCTCAGTGCTCGGCAATCTCTGCAACACCACTCAGAGGGGAGTCTCATACACCCAGCACTACTCAGCTTCATTGCAGCTATCAAGGAAGTGAGGGAGAAAATGACTGAAAACTTAATGATCAAGAAAATCTCACTACTTCCTATGTCCATTCCACACTGTCGCCAGACTTCACAGCTTGGATGGATCAGACAGACATTTCCATTGTTTAAGGAAACACGCTAAAGCATCCCAAAGCCTAGCATGGCTTTACATGCATACATTATGGTTAATCTTTCCCCCAGAAAACCTGGACACGATTTTTTCTTTGTTACTTGAAACATGCTGTCACTGTTACAACTCTGGAATGATCCTGTAACTTGACTAATCAGCTTTCAGCCCCACATCCTTGTCAGAAACAGAATATTTTCCCTCAAGTCTCTCTCATCTTGCAGTTTCTTGCAGATCATTAACTAAGATCACTATGGTATATTGAGCCTGGCAGTCCATGAGGATAGGCATCAGCTGCTTGAACTTGTTCTATCTCATAATAAACTGTCTTACGAATGGTCCTCACATTTACAGAGCTATTAAAAATCAATGTTCTTTAAAAAAAGAAAGAATTTGTGATACGTGAACAAGACTAACTGCAAGACATCCTTTTCTCTAGAAATGTAAGCTTTCACATCAGAGCTAAACCACTAATATCTTGATTACCTAACATGTTTGACTTGAGATATTACTGAAAATAATATGAAAAAATGTAAAATATGATGTGCCATGGCAGAAACAGATGTGCTTCTAATTTGGTTCTAAACTGATAATTCAAAATGCAAGTTGTTCAGAACATGATAACTCTGATTAATAAGCAATTAGGAATCAATCAGTAATCAATGCAGTACTATCAGCACAAAAAGAGGTGGCATAATAATAGTTTACATATTTTGCAGTCATGAAGTATACATATGCTGCATCCATTAAAGCTGACTTCAGTTACTTAACATTCAATTGTGCATTTTGTGGAGTGAGTCAATAGAGTGAATCACTAGCCCACTGCAGCACCATATGGGAAACTTTCCCTCTCCCGAGCAGATGGAGACTAAGAATGTCACAGACAAAATGTGTTTTGTCTCTGGAGAAAGGATGTTGGCTGCTTTGTTCTTAGACTCTTCTACATGCCAAGCCTTCTGCTCACACTGGGAGTCCTACACTTTGGGTCTCATGGATATTTCAGCATATCTCTGAAATGCTGACCTGCGAAACATAGAGAAAACCAGACTATCCAGAGGCCTGCAAGTAAAATATGACAATTGTGTGCAATCCAAGATTTAACAGGAGGGAGAAAGCAAAAAAAATCACCTTTGCCATCCTTTTCACACATAATCCTCTCTGAGGGAGGCAAGTGCTTTCCATTTCCCTGTGGAAGACTTAGATGAAGGGTAATTGAGATGGTGTCACACTTTGGCAGGGGACTGAGGCCACAGAAACCCTATTTTCTATTCCCTTTGGCTCCATCTACCTAGAACTTAAATTTTTTCCTCTTCCTTTTTATTTTTGCTGCTGTACTTCTCATTTTTCTACGCACATCCTTCTCCAACTGAAGGATGATCACATCCATTTGAATTATCTGAAAATAGCAGAAGGAAAATACCAAGAGGCATTACAATTTTACTTTCTTTCTCAAAGAAATATACTCCGGACCACATATATCCCCCCTAAATTTTTTAAATCAAAAAGGGTATAAGGGATATGAATCTGATTCTGCCACCTGTCAGTGAGTAAAATGACCAGTTAGCCCATGCAAAATATAAGTGAACTTCTGAACGTATCTACAGCATGCTGACCATGCTGAAGCTTAAAGCAACCCCTAATTTAATTGCATCTGGGGCTGTGTGAGTCTGAGTTTATGTGCAAAAAGTTTGAGCCCACACTTGACTAAATAGAATTCCTTTACAGTTATTTCTTTACCAGCATTCATAGTTTCAAGGAGTGCATTCTCTGTTTTTGCAGTGTCTATCACAGAGAGTCCCAGACTAACTAGTCTCTTGATTACAAACTCTATGACTCTTGCCAGATGCAACCCCAGATGGGCTTTGGCTTTTCCAACCCCACCTCTGCACACTTACAGAGGCAGGAAAGTGCCTCTGTATCCCTTCTGAGTCATATTTCTCCTAGAGAATCACCAGCTTCAGTTCAATTGTTTTTGATATTTAAATTGAGAGATCTTTGCTCATCCATGAAGGTCTCCTGCTGTCTTTTTTTGAACACCCATAAGGGTGGATAAAACTTGAGCTTGTCAAAAAAAATCCTTTAAAATCAATGAGCTCTACATGACCCTTCTTCCTTCTATCCCGTTTTCAAGGTCTCTTCTACCAGCCTTTACTCCGTGCCCTATTGCCAATCCAGTCCACAACCTGTTCAATAGGGTGTGGGTCATCGCCATCTCCCCTTCCTGCTCCTTTATTCCTAGTTTAAAGCTCTCCTCCCCAAGCTGGGCAGCCTGTTGCCAAAGATAATTTACCTCTTGGTACTTGCTGCAACTGGTCATGTAGATGATATTTTTATCACAGACAGCATCCCAAGCTTGTGAAAGATTATCCCTGTTGGCAACACTGGCTGTACAACAATTTATTGACCCATGGGGTCCATTCATTTTTCATCAAGTCCTTCCTGTCACTGGAAGAATCAAGGAGATGCCAGCTGGGTCCCTGGGCCCTTGCCTTCCCCCTCAAATGCAATGTCATGCTTGCTATGGTTTGGGTATCCCCTCCAAGTGCTGGCGCCCACAGAGGAGGGCAGCAATGGGAGATAATCTGAGGATCAGACTGGCAACCTAGTGCCCTGGATCCAAATTCCTGACAAGCCACAGACATCTCTAGACACCAGGTCAGACCAGGAGATGCTGGTGTCCATCCCTGGCAGCAGGGAATTTCCACAGCTCATACATCTGCTGATGTTCCTCCTGATGCTGCTGCAAGTCTTAGGCTCAGCCTGCCCAGATGCTTCACTGGACACAGTGGGGGTGAGGCAATTGCAAGGCGTTTTCATGGTGAGCCTGATACCCGCTCCTATCTACCTAATTAAGGTGTCCAGGGCATCTACACTGGAGCACGGATATTAACATGTATATACCTAGCAAAAACTAACAGTAAAGTTAGGACTAAGTCTTTTGTCCTTGGGTGTGTATGGTGGCCATCTTGACATCTTCAGTATCATGCTTTTTATAAGCTACAAGAATGTAAAAATTCGGTGGATGGTTGGTTGATGAATTATGATCATGGTTTATTTTTGGTTGGTTGGTTGCAGGGAGGGGGTTAGTTCTGTATGCAACCTGGGCACTGAACCCACACTGCAGCTGACAGGAGACCTGCAGATGACACAGGAGTTTCTTTCCAGTTTTAGAAGCCACAGGATTCCAGCCTTTATCATCATGGAAATCTATAGTAAGCTCAGACTTGGTCTACTCCTTTCTCAATGCAGCTAGATCTTCGCACTTGTTAAGAAGATCCAATCAGTTTTTCTCACCTCTGTTGCTACACTGCCTGGTGACCTCCTCCCACAGCTGCTTTATTTTACTGCAGAGCCCCTTCCCCAGTGCACACCTCCTGCAGGCAAGGAGCACAGCTTCCCCATCCCAGCAAGCCCAGGACTCAGGGCTGCATCCTCCTTCCGGAGCTCAGTTTTTGTTCAGCTTTGGCACACCAGGCAGAATTCCAGCAGTCAGTGGGGAACATGCTCTTGAGCACTTTACCTTCATCAGCATCAGCACACCCATACACTGTGTACAGCAGAGCTTCCCCCACCCTTCCGTGCCTATTTCTGCAAAGACACTTATAGAGGTCTCTCCTTAGCACCTACTGGGAGGGTTCTTGGCTCTTCAAAACCAGGAATTAGCAGCAAACAGAAAAACATCTTTCAATCAAGAACATCTGACAGAGCTTGTTAGAAGTGACAGGATCTTGCTAGCTAACTCAGCTCACTGTTGCTACTTTTTCCCAGTGGTAGTAGACACCCCAAAATTTCTCAAAAAGTTCTTAGGAAGCATTTCGGAAAGGTCTGGGAGCAGAAACCAGAAACTGCTGCATCTACTTGTTGTCATTATATTGCAAAGGTTCTTTTACATTACATTGCAAGGGTTCCATATCGCTAGAGTTACATACCTCCTTGATGTTTCTTGTAGGCAGCTCCTCTAGGCACTGACTCTTCCTTGTCCCCACAGGAGCCAACTGACTGCAGTTCCTCCTCAACCAACCAATCCACTCTTTTATAACACTCTTTAGATTGGCTACAGCTGTGGCTTGTTAAAATCGGGCCTGTTCCCAATCTCTAATAATTGGCTCAGCTGCAACTCCTTAGGGGGTAAGATTACTTTCTATACTACCTTTATTTACTTATGTTCTATCCCCCTACATCTACTGGTTACCTAATACCAGAAATCAGGTTTTTTATTACTCTGATTTACATCAGACTGTGTTTCTGAAAAGGTACCTTCTACAGAATGTGTTCAAAATGTATAGACATCAGAGCTGACAGCTGTGCTTGTATTGAGCTTCCCAAAGTTTAATGAGGCTCCACATAATTTTTTAGCTTGAAATATGCTATTGCAACTCCAAGGTTAGAAGTTGTTACCTTGTGGTCAGAGACTGGGATCAAAGAAGTGCAGCTGTCATAAGTTTCTTTACCTTCATCAAGAGGCACGTTCACAGCAATTTGCAGTTGTGTTGCATCTGGGGAGCGTGATTCCTCCATCCTGCATGTGAATGACAGCTTTAGTGATGAGACAGGACCAGACTGAGCCTTCAGATTTCGCTTACATCACTGTCACCCATACATATTTGCAACAGGAGAAAATGACAACTATGGCTAATCGGAAAGTGTTTTCAGAAGTTGCCTCTTAGCATAAAATCTATCAGTGACATCACACAGAGGAAAGTAAGAATTTTACTTAAAATCTGCTAACGAAGGATCCAGATTTTAAGTGACTACCATAGCTCCTCAGGGAGGAGGGTTTTACAGACCATGCATTTGTGTGCACCCTGTGAGCAAAATAGGTCAACTGAAGTCAAGTAAACGGTAAATTTTTATAGCTAGAATTTTAATTTGTAATTTTAGTGAAGGATTGAATGGACACAAGTATAACACATTAAGGTGCCTAACACTGTTGGCACTTTTTAAATATCCACACATACTTTGTAGTGAAACTATTAGAAAAATATAGAATATAAGTTTATAAAAGTGACATATTTGAGAGTCTCTTAAATGTAAATTTTTAAATCCATCATTTCCATAGAGCAATAAAATAAATATTTTGTTCATTTACCCGGCCAAAATTTTACACTCAAATGAGAAGGGTAATATTCTCCAGCCTAGAGAAAATATCTGATTGAGGAGTACATTAAAGCTGGAAATAGGAATACAATTGTAAAATCTCTGAAATGAAAATCCATAATCTCATTGGCCATCAAAATACTTGGAAGAACAAAAAAAAAGAGACATGCCAGAAATCCAAAATATGATTCATTAAATGAGCATCTCAACATCCTCCTTCCTAGTTGTCTTTTTTTTTCATTATTAAGTAATTGTGAGATTCTATTTCAGCAGCTTGGAGGCAAACTCATTCATAGCATGGAAAATTATATAGATTTCTTCCCTAAGATGACATAGGTTATTCCTTCCACTGTCTCTTTCCAGGAATTCAGAACTTAATTCAATGAATATTAAAGCACAAATGTGGTAGACATCAAGGTAATTTTTGATTTATGGGTTTTGAATAGTCCTCTTTTCTGCTTGGACATTCTTTTTCTTTACTGCTGATTTATTTGGCTCCAGTTTACTGTTTTACACTTGGTTTACATTTTAATTGAATTTATTATTATTCTTTAAGTTTCTAGTTTATGTATGATTGGTACAATTAGATACAAAAACAGTGGGCACCAGCAAGCTGTAAAGGAGCTCATGTATTCATGAGCTGATTTGTTCAAAGTAGAACCTAAACTCTGGGAATCAGCAAGGAAGCCCATGTGAGATTAAAGTCGTGGAAGACTTTGGAGGAAGTAAGTGACACTCAGGACTTGCCTCCTTACATTTGCCATGAGATCACAAGCTTGTTTCAAAAAGAATACACAATTATTTGAATTGCCCTAAAATTTCATCTCCTTGAAACTTTTTTCACATATGTGTTTGTTCAAAAATCACTTGGGAATGTCGGAAATGCTTGATTGGTCCATTCAGCACAAATTTCTAGATACAGTTAGATTTGTAGGAAAAGGGAATCTGGCGCCATGTCCCTGCTCATTCATAGCCAAGCAGTGCTGTCTGGGAGCAGAGGTGGGGCAGAGACCAGGGCCTGGCACAAGGCTGGACATGTCACAAGCAGACAATGTTATTTATTCAGAGTGCATCTTCATCATAACACCTTCAGGGAAAGTTTGTTAGCTTTGGCAGACTTCTCACATCCCTCCACTTTGATCTCCTGGTATAAGTTGATGACAAGATCACAAATGATTAACATAGACAGGAGTTTTCCTGGTACTTGGCAAAAGTGGCAGGACTTCCAGAAGAGTTATTCTATTAATACAGAAAATTCTCCTTAAGTGAAAAATGTGAATGACTGAGTTAAAACTGTCATTTAAAATTCATACATCTATTCACTAAGTTTTGTTTTCATCTCATTTTTAAATTGTCTGGGACCAGCCAGGTCCTGTCTGTCCAGCCTGGCTGTCACCCCAATTCCTAGCTTCCTTGCCCCTGTGGACCAGATCCTGCAGCTCCCAGGATCAGGTTCAGCACCCTGCAGAGCTGGTGGCATGGTGTGGCCACTCCTTCCTGCCTACACTGACCACCAGAAGTGTAGTCATCTCAGGCCATGCATGCAGGAATGACTTACCTAAGTCTAAGCTTACCAAATAAGAAAAAGGACTGCTAGAGAAAAAATCACCCCTTTCTGGAACAGGTGACAGCAGGAGAGACACTGTGGAGGTGTCTCCATCTCTCCTCTGAAAGAAGGGCTGCCAGCTCAGATTTAAACTATTTTTCCTGTAAGTTAGGTGAGATGAATCCCACCTCCAGTGCTCAAATTAGGAGTCACAGCTATTTGTTTCCCACCAGCTGTAGTGGAGGCAAGATCTGGCAGGCCTGGATCACTCATCTCACTCTTAAATTTAAACACTATTTTAGTAGCAATGCCTAAATTAGGCATTTAGAGTAGGTGGTTTAAATATGGTCCCTGATCATAATTTCATGTGCTCTTAGTGTGCCTGGAAACACTTGGGCTCCTTTCCAGACTGAAACATCCAAATACTATTGCATTATTAAGATACCATGAATGATGTATAGCTCTGCATCACAAAGTAATGCATAGCAATTTAATCAATGTTTACTTTTTCCCTGAGTTTCATCTGAATGTCCCTAGCAAAGCTGCTGATGTTAACTACAACAGTGACCAAAGTATGATAGAACCAAGAAAGAAAGAAAGAAAGAAAGAAAGAAAGAAAGAAAGAAAGAAAGAAAGAAAGAAAAAGAAAGAAAGAAAGAAAGAAAGAAAGAAAGAAAGAAAGAAAAAGAAAGAAAGAAAGAAAGAAAGAAAGAGAAAGAAAGAAAGAAAGAAAGAGAAAGAAAGAAAGAAAGAAAGAAAGAAAGAAAGAAAGAAAGAAAGAAAGAAAGAAAGAAAGAAAGAAAGAAAGAAAGAAAGAAAGAGAAAGAAAGGTTATTTTTAATCTATGATTATTCCCTTTTTCTTCTCATTCTCATTGTTGAAAGATATTACTCCAGACTGACCATTTCACTTCATTCTAAGTTTTAGCAGACAGTAAGAAGATCGGGGAGCAGCAAGTTAGCCTTATCTAGTTGTTCAATGAAAGAATGTGTGCTAATTTCATGCTGAACACAATATTGTCTGCTCTGCCAGGAAAAAGTAGTCTCTAATTCAGTACCTTGCTGGCTTACAATTCATTTAACAATGGGGAAGATTATATGGAATTTAATGTAAGGCAGAAAATGTGAGTTCACTCAGCTCTTTTGGGAAAAGAAATATTGGGGGCCAGGATAAAGGAAAAAAAATTATGAGATCTTCAAAGCAGAAAAGATTCCAGCTTATGGGACTCAGGAAAAATGGATAGATATAAGTCAAAAAAACATGATTATATGTCTGTTTTGTCTGTTTTTGTTTTAACTTGCTGGGTTTTAAAATTTGTTTAGCTTTTCTATTTGCAATAAGGGGACACTTTTTAAAATTAATTGAAAGAAATGCAAAGATGATTCAGAAAGTACATTGAAAAGGCAAGGTATATAGCTTTTGTAATAAATATAGAATTATTGTACGTGATTCTGTGCATATTTATTCATATAAGACTAGGGAGGAAGGCGACTTCCTATATCTATGCCTTCCAACTATATCCTGCTGTCTGTTACATAAGTCTTCTTTTTATTTTAAGGTAACTGAGAATGAGCATTCACTGTGGACATTCTCCAGGTCTTCCTGAAACTCTGTAAATGTGGGTTCAGCTCTCAAAGGAGGAACAAAGTGAGCTAAGTGAGACACAAGTCTTTGAAAGTCTAACCCCCACATATGTGTTCATGGGAATACTTTATAAGATGGCACCCAAAGTGCATTTAGTCTGTGTCTTTCTTTTTTCTCCGTTAAAGATTATGTCACCCTCTTACTGGCAAACTGATCCTTGAAGGTAGATGCATTGAGAGGCAAGGTGTAGAAATCTCTCTCATATCCTGCATGTTTTATATTATTAAACCTTGCAGAAACTTCAGCATGTCCCTTTTTATACAAATGGCTCGAAATAAAGTGGCATCATTCATTCAAAGCTCCTTCACTGGACCATTCCTATGACATTCCCATTAAGACTTTTCATCTGCTCCCAGGCGGCTCAAAAAAAAAAAAAAGGCTTCAAGCCTCGTTTTAGTCCTTTGGCATAAAATATATTTACATATCATGGAAATAACATCTCACAGATGCAGACCACAGAGGGTTGTGCAGAGTTTCCACCAGTGCAGGGACTCCTTAGAACATAGTTTAAACTGACTCCAGGAAAATGTACTTGCAGATGCCATATGGGAGAAAAGAGGATTCTTCTGCTCAGATAGGTCTTTGAAACAGAGCCTTTGTGGGTTGCTTTCCACTATTCTATCACAGAAAGACCAAATATAATCTTTTTCATAGACAATCTCTGGATGAAGGAGGAAGCTGTAATCACAAGTTCAGCAGTTCACAGATACTCTCAAGTGTTTAAGCATGACTTGGGATTTACAGCCACGATGATTCTGTAGTCACTGCAAAAGCTAGACCTGGGATGTCACACAATGCACTAACAAGCTGAGAGACCTTCGAGAACATTTAGCAAGTGAGAATCTGACAGCTTCTCAAGGTGAGGCCAAGAACAGGCAGTGCCGCTAGAAACCCCTTCAAGTAAAACTGAACTACACGTTTATATGAAAGGAAATTCCCAAGGGTATTTTTATTTTTAATCTTCTGTTATTTTCATAAAAAATATTTTTAGGAAAAAAGAAAATATTCTTGTAGAAACACAAAATGCACTTTTATGGAAATGATTTGAGAAATATTTTCACTGTCTGATGTGATATGAGAGACCTTACTTCACTCAATATGCATAAGTGAAATAATCACTATTAGCTGGGAAATGTTTGATGGTTTTTGCTATGAAAACATTAAAATTAGATGCTGTGTAGGTTTTTTCATACATATTCTGGCATTACCCACCATAACAATACCTGTATATGTAGTCACCATTGGTCAACACCGTCAATTGAAAAACCGTGTTTGAAGTACTCATATGTATTTTTTTTAATTTTAGTAACAAGATAAAATTTTCCTTATTCAGAGGTCTGCCTTGGACTCATCTATTAAAAAAAAGGTTTACAAAACTATTTAGATGATGTTTTTGAGACCAGGATAAAGGCCATACAGATAGTTGTGTCCATATCAAGAAATTCTTACAACCTTTTTATTGAGAAGATGTATTAATATAATACTTTGAAGCATGGACCCAACAATAAGCAAGGGATATGAATATTGTATGGGTGTCAAAGATGCCATTATTTGCATAGAATTAATTTACTTTGTAGCAAAATTCTCTGCATATTGTCTTTAGTAAATGTAACTTATATAGTAATGCTGCCATAAAGCAGAGCAAGGTGCAGAATATTGCATATTGTATCTTCACTTGTCTCAATGGGTCAATTGTTCTTTCCTTGCTTCATTCTTGGAAATCACCCAGCCATTTGAAATTTAAGGATGGAAAGAAGGAAGCAAGTAGCCTGAGGCATGTTGTTGATCCTTAACTATTTGGGTTAAAAACAACAGAGTTACAAGTAAGACCTTTCAAGGAAAGACAAAGGAACTGCTCTGCATGGGGACAAATGCTCCTGCAAATATGCAACATCAGTGACTTGCAATGACAGATATTGCTTAAAGATGAAACATCTTGGGTTATGTACATCCCATACTACATCACATTAGTCCTTCCACATGGAAAATAAAACCATATCAGACCCCAAAGCACGACTGGAATTAGAACATTTTTCAAGCATTGCAGTTTGGAGGAAGTATCATTTTACTGCATATTTCATGGTTGAGTAACAGAAACCAAACACTGGAAGGAGAGCTGTTCATGCTGTGCCATATGTCTAACCAAACTGGAAAACACAATAACAGAATATCTCATGAGATCGTGTCTTCATGAGATTTCCAAATCTGAGAAACTGTTCAGATCAGTATATGAAACCTTGAATGTTTGAATTTCTGAATCTCGAAGGATTTGAAGCTTGACAGTTATTCCTAACATATGGTTTAGCTAATTTTTTATGATCTCAAACTGTTTGAATTTCTTTTAGTTTTCTTTTTATTTTGGAGGGGGGGAAGAATCAGTCGATTTTGGTTTTGGATTTGGGGTTTTTTTCCTTGTTCTATTTTTTTTTTTAAGGCAATTTAGAGCTACTGTTCATGCCACCACTGAGGTCAGAAACTTTTATAATAGCAGAGAGTGCATGACTTTCAGAAAAGCTGAAGCATTTTATTTGCTTGTAGGAATAACATGAGCATGTGGTATATTTGATGTAGAGCTTCTAATCATGCTTTTAGAGTAAATTAGATCTCACAAAAATAAATATTCCTAGAGAGCTGAGGACTTTTCCAAATATCCCATAGTGCATTAGCAAAAATCTTTAATCTTTTTTTCAACCTACTAAGCTTGACTTAAATTAGAAATGAGTTAGATTTTGAATCAGTCTCAAAATCACTTGCATCTCTAATTCTAAAGCTTTTTTTTTCTGAAAATCTGGCTGTGATTTCTCAGCCTGGCAAAAGTGTGACTCTATTCTGAAATTGATTGTATAGGGCCCAAATACCAAATGCAAAGCTGCTGTACTGATATAACAACAGTGGTCCTAGTCAAAGAATACAGTCCCAAGGCCAAAGGCTACCCAGAAAATCAGGAGATATGCCTGGAATCTGTAATTTCTTTCTTGGCCCTTTCTGATAGATTCCTGGTCATTCCTTTCAACCCTTTTGCTTCCCTATTTAAAATACTTCCCTCTTCCTCAAGACTTTGACAAAGCTGCTTCTGAAGCCCATGAGCCTTGTACTGCTGGTCCTGATTTGTCACAGCAGTGAGTCCTGTGAGGTGTGAGCTCACCAGCGTGAGCTCTGTGGAGCTTCAAGAACAGGCAATTTTTTGTTTCTCAGTGAGTCACAGCTGCTAAGAATGATGGCATAGCAAATGGGGGAAAGCTGGGTAGATGTCTGGGACAAATGCAGGCTGTCGAAAACATTTTTTGGTGCTTCCCAACACCTAGTGGTCTTAGAGGACCATAAGAATATTATAATGGAAAGACAATGAGCTGTGCAGTGCAGGTGATGTTGTGATAAAGGTGCTGCACTGGCACTGGATATCCCAGCTTCTCTTCCTCTTTTGCCATCAGCCTGTTCCTTAATCCACCTGTCATCTACCAGCTTTCATCAGTTGTGCAAAGTTCAGCTGTAAATTCACTGTGACCTGAACATTCACTGTGGAAATTCAGTACTTCATATGCTTCTGAAGTATCTCAGCACTTCCTTAACCCAGCTAGTAAGAGTCTAGGCTATGCTTCAGTTTTTAGAGAAGAAACTGCAGGGGTTTTTAGCAAAAAATCTTCTCACTCTCAATCCCCAAATGAAATCTCAACAAAAAGCCCACAACTCTGTAAGAGAGCTACAAGCTATTGTTCCAAATGTTTCTATTGTTTTCTTTCTCTTGCAAGTTTGCCTTTTCACCCTTTCTCCAGAGCTTTTCTTTCTCCCCTTCTGTTCTTGTCCTCCCTCTCCTTTCTCTCCTAGACTGTTGCTCATCTGTCTTTTTCTCCTTCCTTCCTTCTCTGAGAAGGGCTTTGGGTCAGCACTGCTCAGCCATGCTTCCCCCAGGCTGATTGGACACTTCTGTCTCTGTTTGACAGATGAAATTCCCAAAGCTCCTAGTTAATTTTAGGGTGTTTGGGGGAGGAAGGAGCCTGGCACTGAACCAAACACACATTTAAATGTGCCAGAAAATTACACAGCGGTCAGAAAATTGCAAAATCTGCAATTTTTGTGCAGCCCACAATTTTCTAGAGGTCTTGATTATCATCCAGAGTTCAGTGTTTTACAGGAAGTGCAAGAGGTTACATTTCCAGTGATTTTTAAGTGACCCCAAAACTATTATGCTGGAAAAATTCATAGCAGTATTAACTATTTCAATGAATGTCTATCCATTTCAAGAGCAGTCAGCATGGAAAAAAACCTTTTCTTCTGAAACAGATTATAGTTTTGAAGGTGATTATTCCTAGGGTCTATATCAACAACAAATTATCTAAGCAATGGTAGATCTAATACATTTTGCCTTCAAGGAGATCCAAATTGAGAGTTCTGCTGCAGGAGTGTAGTTTTGTGCACATATGCATAACACAATGGAGATCTGAGAGAACAATATCTTACAAAACAAGAGCAGAAGAAATTATTAATTTTATAGATAATGCTGACAAGATGACAATCTGTAGCTGTTGACTCCTGAAAACAGAAAAAAAAAAAAAGGATGTTGCCTTGTGGATTAATCTTGTCATTTGCTCCAATATGAGCAATTTGCTATTTATACTGCAAATACAGCAATAGCAACCCAAGCTGCTAAGGCACCAGCAAAAACCCACTGAAGGTGACTGTGCAGGTGATGAATGTACAGAGTTCTGTAACGTTTTCCTGAAAAAAAACCCAAAACATATCTGTTTCATTCAACTTCAACATTAAATGGAATGCAAAACCACAAACTTATATAATGAATTCTCACCATTCAGCTCACAAATGAATTGTTGGGACAACTGGCGTGCCAGGACAATCCAATGTCCTGCTGTGTGCTGCTTAGGCAGAATTGCTACAAGTATGTCCCAGCTTTAGGAATATCCAGTGGAATTCTCACTCTGGATATTGCAGAGACACAGCACAGCATGCAGTGGACAGAATGTGTTGCTTGCATTCAGTGCAAGAGAAAAGGAGATTTTACTGCGGGCTGACAAGGCCCCATGACCCCTAAGATATGCAGCTGTGCCCAAGAATACCTTTAAGATTTTTCTTTGAGCTTTCACATCTATCAACTTTTTAATTCCTGTCAACAGACGGTTGTAAATGTTGAGACTTGCAGAGATTGTCTTAACTTGCAGAACCTGTTTTAGCCCAGAATAAAATTTATACAGTTGTGATTACACTGTGCTGTGCATCCCACAGCCCTGACCCCTCCATGAACAGCCTGTCCAGTGTGGCTTTGTGCAGGGGTATCAGAGGTCTCAGCAAGAAAGGAGCTGGCATCTTCCTGCTGGTTTCTCAATCTGGGCAACCCTCAGACTCTCCCAAATTGAGGCACAACCATCATGTACACAATCCTTTGATTCAGTATTTATACAGTCCTAACAATTAACTATAATATCTTTTAGTTCTATAAGTTGCAACATGTTCCCATTACAGAGCAGTTCTGCCAGATTTGGCCCTTTGTCTAGGAAAATCTCTAGAACTAACTGACTTTATGCTCTCCTGCAAAGTGTATGATAAAGAGCAACAGGAGTGGGCAAAGAGGTTGCACCCCACCTGATTTGCCACCCACCAAGATTTGCAATCTGACAGATAGATACCTGAGCTTCACAGGTAGGAAATGGAGATAGGATGAAGCTAAATGAAAAAGTGACTGCCTTACCTTGCTGTGGTCCCTGCAGGTTTTTATCTCCTGAGCATACAAGGCCTAACGTGCATTAATTTGATTTTGTACTCTGGAATCAAGCTGCATCAATGACTTCAGTACTGATACATACTCAGGGGCTGTTTGGGGTCTTCCATTGAGCCAAGGTCCCCTTAGGTGAGGGATGTCCTGTGTTGGACCAGTAGACTGGTAATTACAGTTAATTTTCAGTAAAATATTTCCTTGTATGGTGAGAACAGTTTGGCACAATACATGTGTGAGGGGCAGCCCTTCATATGCCCAGTCTGGTCTTCAGCATGTGAAGTTGTTACATGAAGAGTCATATTTGACCTACCTATCTTGAGAAAATCCTGCAAAAGCTGCATCTTGCTCCTTTGTGTCTTAAGAGGAAATAATATGAGATTTACCAAACTATTGTTACTTAAAAGACTGGTATCATCTGTATAATGAAATATCATCTTTCTTACCTATTGACATGCTTCCTAAGCTGATAGTTAGGAACAGCATCAGAGATATGTGTTCCTAACCTTAGTTTTTCCTATGCTAGCTCTCATAACTTACAATCATACATCAACTTACAATTGTGCTCCTTGACACTGGAGAAATTATGATGACTGTGACTTTTTTATAAAAGACTAATAAAATTAAGCAATAATCTATAAGCATGAGAAGGTTACAATTTTAAATATCATCTCCTGCTGTGAATTGAATAACAAGGTAAAGGTTTTAGCATTTATAAATGTCAAGGCAACACACATGTTCATTTTAACAGCATGACATGCATATCGCTTATAAACTGATTGCACTTAAAGATTACCACTATATTGTACAGATGGTTTCAGGATACGACTTAAAATTTTAAGTGGTTCTGAATTTTAGGCCTTTGTTGCAATAGCTGATAATTCTACTAAATGTCTTATCACTAAAACCAGGAATTACAGTAATGCTATAAAAAGTGTCAGACACTTGCATGCTATTAAATTTTTCAATGAGAAAAAAAATCCTAAACAATTTGACTACAGCTCTTGATGCTGTTTCAAATCTTCACATTAAAAAGCACTACAACTTGAACTGGACAGAAATGTCATTTATCTCAAACAGTATTTTCTGTCTGCTTGCTGTCAAGAGGCACAAGAAATGCTAGAATTAAATGGTATGGATTCAGACTGACATCAAGACACTGTGCTTTCAAAACAGTGATGAAATGAATTTATTTAGCCAGAAAGAAATAAGGTTGAAAAAATGAGAGGTGTCATGTCAGCACCTTCAACTGGGAAGTAAGATGTGGTCTATTTGCCAATTTATTGCTCTAATCAGGGACCCCGACATTTCCCTTCCCTCTCCCTTCCTCCCATGCTCCGACCTGCTTAGCTGAAAAGAATGATGAAAATGCACCATGGTGGTTTCTTTCAGGATGCCACTGCCATTTGATGATCTAATTGGCCCCAGAGGGCCTCTCCACCATTTCCATCAGAGATAAGAAAGATTTTCTTCCTACTGCTAGAGACAGATAGGAGGCATTAATTATGCGAACAGCATCCAAGAGAGCAACAGTCATTCTCAACTAAATCAACATGCAAAACAGTCATTGAAATTGTCACATTATAACAGCAAATGGCTATGGCAGGAGGGAAAAAAGCAACAAACAACCTCCAACTTTTTATAAAAAAGAACCATGAAGAATTTGGTTTGATGTGCAGGTTTTAAAAAATACAAAATCTTGTTCTTAGTCTTTTCTGTTTCATTAGAGATGTGACTTAAAATAGAGTATTTCCACAGTTTCTTAAAATATATATATTGTAATAAAAGCCAGACAAAAATTATCAAAACTTTTATTTCTACTTCTTAAACTATTAGAAAACAAAAATACATTTCAACCAACCATAATGGAATATAGTTACTTTATAGTAGCACTCTCTTCCCTGCCCTAAAAAACTAAAAAAATAACAGAGGAGAAAAACTCGTACTCCAGACATCTCTTTCTCAGAAGACATGAATCTTTCTCAAAGGGTGAATTTAAAATCCTGGGACATGAAGAAAAAAAGAAGAGGTGTAGGACAATGAAATCTGTTCCATTTTCTAGAACAGAATCCTTCTCCTTTCAGGGAAAAAAAAAAAATATATATATATAATTTAGAGGTGGGGAAGGGAGGAATTATTGCAGTAAGAATATTAATGAGAGAAAACAGGGCAAACAGACAGCCCTAGTTGTACAGAGTACATATATATTGCAGACAGCTGCATCATTTACTCAGGAGAGAAATGTCACACAAAGCTGTTTCCAGCACCACAGCGAGCTCCTTTGAAGCAAGCTCCAGCCCCCTGACTCTGCACTATCACCCCCACAGAGATGCCCCACTATCCTCTCTAAGAAGAAGAGTCAATCACTGGAGAAAGCTCTCTGCTGTGCTATCACCTGCCTTCTCTGGAGGCAGGACTGAGGTGCAGGCAGGCACTCTGCATGCCTGCTGCTGCAGCACAGATCCCCAGTGGCAGAGCTGTGACCTCAGTCAGCGTTAGGCAGCAGCATGTAGAACACATGCTGTAGAATACAGACCCATGTGCTGGCCAGAAAATTACAAATATATGCACATAATAGCTGGCAAACCCTCGTCATTTGGAAAGGGCGAGTGAAAGCAGCATAGAAAAGCTCATGCTTTGAGGTGGAGTTTGTTTCTCTCCCATGCAGCTGCAGAATGCCAGAGCACTTCAGCTTCAGCCAGGAATAAGTGTTTCAGGCCATGGGCAAACAGTCTCTGCTCTTTCTGAGCCAAAGCACATGGTTGAGTCCCTGAGAAAATTTGGGAGACTCCAAATCTCTCTTGCTTAGTGTGTGCAACCATTGAGATGTAGATAAGTGGATTCCCCCTTCTCCCATTTCTGGAGCTGTAAAAAAATTTCTGGCCCAGCATCTGGAAATCATCTCTGTGAGCCAAAAAAAGGTTCAAGCCAACATTATACATAACATTACTAGACAACAAGCCTTAGTCTGCTGAGCTGAGCTCTTCCCTGCATGGTTGTACAGTCGTCCAGGAGCACTCCTCCTAAATTCCCAGCAAGAAAATCCCATTATCCCTCGCTGCACAAACAAGACACATTAATTCTACTCTTGTGAATGTTTTGGGGAAAAAAGAGTTCACCAATGTGACATGCCTCATGGGTCTTCCCTGAAAAAGGAGCAACTTTCCTAGTAAGTCAGGTATTTAGAGGATCAAGCCAAAACTGTTGAAAATGCTAGCACAGTGCCCCACTGTCTCTGTTCTGCTGCTTTTACAGTGCTTCTAACTAGAAGTATCTCACTATTTGCACAAGTGTCTGTTGTCAATCAGACCTCACAAATTGGCATAGGTAACTGTAGGTTAAATCACATCATTTCACAAGTCACAGGATTTTATGATATCAAACACTTTCATGATGCCAGCCAATCTGTCATCATGAGAAACGGATTCTTTTTAAATTAAGAGAAGATGGTAAATGTAGCTAAAATGGTAATACAACCAGTGGAACCATAGCATAATAAAGTCAACATTTTACAGTATATCTGGACTGTACAATATACACAGTGTGCTGCCTGCTCAAGAGAATGTCTTATTGCAGCTAGTGACCCCTAAAATTACTTTCTGACTTAGCAAATCTGTGTCAGCTTGAAAGGTAAGGGGTCTGGGGTGTTTTGCAAGCAATCATCTTTGCATAACAGGTGCTGCCCAGTCCTGAGTCAATGGGCTCTAATGCCCATCGACCATTGACTGCAGACACTGGGACGTGGTGCACAACCAAGTGTCTGGTGTGTGGCAAGACTGACATCCTGGTCTAGTTAACCATTTAATTAGAAGCACCTGAGCACAGTAACACTGGTTATGTAGGAAAACTGATCATTGGTTAAGAAATATGCCAGATCAAAGACCTGATAGATTTTTAAAAATGTGATGAAAATTTTTTTCTACTTAACAAGCATCAGTGGGTGAAAAGTTGTGCTCCTTCCGCTCTAGACTCTTCCTTTCAGGGATAGAAGCAACTGTTTCACAGCTGGAGCTGATTTTTTTTTTTATCCTAAAGTAAATTTTCTTTTAATTGGCAGCTAATGGAAAAGAGTGTTCCTTATTTCTAAAGAGAGGCAGGAAAATGTAGGGCTGGTTTCACTCTGCTGTAATTGCAACACAACAATCATTTGTCAGACCTGCAGGGAAGCAAGGATGAAATGGTAGCTTGCAATACCAGTGTGTGTGCCACAGATGCTATCCAGGGATTCAGGTTAATTACATACCAGGCATGCTTAGGGACCACCCATGTAAAACAGCTGGCAGGATGGAGGCTTAAAATTGCTCCCTGCTGCTTCTACCATTGCACACTGCCCTCTTCAATTCACTATGAATCTCTTCATCTGGGCTAATTTACTTCAGCGAGCATGAGTAACTTATCTTCTCTCCCAGCCTCGCTGGCTTTGGAACGGCTCCACTCCATTCCCTACCTATTGCTTCAATTGTCCTGACCTAAAGAGTTTATTGATGTGTATGGGTAAAGCTTTCCAAGTGCCATAAACATCACTGCAAAAGCCAAAGGAAGAAGGTATTAATTTAAAAGAAGAAGTAAAGGACCTTCTCCAGGATGTGATTCATTGTTCAATTCCATATCCTTTTGTTGTTATACAAAATATTCTTTACTTATCTTTCTTTACTATTCTTTACTTATTTTTTCTATAGCACTGAATCATCTGAGATGCCGCTGAGGTCATCCCGTCATGTATTAATTCTGCATTTCTAGACTCTTCTGGCTTTTACCTGAATCATGACAATACTTAAGGATAGGTAGGACTTTGTGCTTTGAAAATAAACGACATACTATGAGCACTAATGTGCCCATAAGTGATAGAGAGTAATGTGATATGTTTGTAGCGATCCTTCTCACCCAGGTAATGAATTAGGTTTAGTTTCTTATGCCACTCCATAATTATAAATTAAAATGGTGATAAAATGGCTTTAGAGATATCAGCTGAAAATGACCATCATTCTCAGGATAGTTTTATCATTAAATGGTTTTAAATGCTATACAGTAAATATGATATTTCAAGAGGGTGGTTATTACAGACTGGGTATTGTCAGACAGTTTTTCCTAAAGGATTTAGTAAACTGATTGCAATGTGCAGTGCTGATGGATGCATTGCATTGTTCACTCTCTCCTTTTGCTTAGTCTATGGAAAAGAGATTTTTTTCTAGATACTACATGACAAACTGCCTGCAAACAAGCAGCAGTCTCTAACAATGAAAACACTGTGCACACTTTCACCCTTCCATTCTCCCACTGCAATGTCCTTTTAGCACAAGTTTGCTCCTTGAGTTCAGTTTACTTTTCTACCTCAGTTTTTCAGCAGGGAGTCTGAGACCTAACTCTGGCCTCAATAACCAGCAGTCACATTACCAAAGACCGTACTCCAGCAGTTGTGTAATTTGAGTAACTGCTGGCACTTGAAACTCAATCCACAGCCTACAAAAGCCGCAGGAGAGACTGTCACTGATTATCATAGGCTATGGAATGGGATGTTAAGCACTGCTGTGTGCACTAGTTCCTTATACAAGAGTATATATAAATATATATATATAATGTAACTCAGCAGTAAATTTGATGGTGATGGACAAGGTCCTGTGAAAGGCATCTGTCCTGAAGTTCTGGTGTATTTTAACTCATATCAATAATGTAATACCCTTAAATGTATTAAAAGGTAATGTTGGTAAAGAATTGTCATTTAATAGCAAAATGGTGAATAAATTTTGAAACAGGACACAGCTGAGGAATATGAGAGACATCCAGCAAGCAGGGCTGTGGGAAATTATTTCCTTGTCCAATGACTGAAATGAGAGATTGAATCATGCAAAAACTTCTGAAATCTCACCTCTTCCTACAGGACATAGTTTGGGAGTATGAGCTGCAGCACTCACTGCTGAGAATCACAGGAGTATAAGACATATTTACTTGCATTAAAAAAGGTGTTGGCCATTGTCCACTAGGAGTTACCATCATAGCTCTGCTTTTGCCCAAGTCTTTTCTTGACCTAAGCAGGCAGGGGCCATGCAGGATCAGAGCATTGCCTAGAGCTCCTGCTCAGTATGAAGGAGGGCAACCATGGGAGGAGTGACTTTGACAGGACTAGTTAAAGCCAACTGTGCACAGTAGCTCAGTACCCTGTAACACAAGTCACTAACCACATTCAAATATGCTACTGGGAGGAAAGGGAGAGTTTATACCCATCTAATATACCTGTTATAACTCCCTCTCCCCTCATTCCTGGCATCTGACCGCAGCCTACCTTGTGCTTTTCCTGAAATCAAGACACAATATAACGAATCTATTCCATTTATATGTGTGTCTGTCTATAAATATGTACAGTATTTATAGTCCATCAGTGAATTATAATAATAGCAATCAAAAGAGTTTTAATGGGGTAGAGGCATGACCACCCTGCATTATAATTGCAATCATACCTACCCTAGCATCCAGACTCTCATGGTGGCAGTGTATTTTAAGGTACTGGAATCCAGTAGGGAAGGATTTCAGCTAACTTGGTCTGAAATCTAGGCTGTATAAGATTTTGTCTCTCCTCTGAGAACATTGTGATAACCAAGTTCTGATCCCAACTTCTGTGGCTGGCAACAGGCTGGCAACACAGCCCTTATGCTGTGAAAGTTATTTCTTATTGCCTCTTTTGAATTTCTTACCTTTAAATATCACTGATTGTTCCTATTTTTTATTGTCATTCAAATGGTACAGCCAGTTTCTGACAATTTCCTTAAATATGTTTTAGCTGTATTTGAAAATATGGCTTTATCTTGAATCTCTAATAACCAATCTCATGCTTTTCATAGCAAAAAAACCCATGGAGCAGGGACTCCTGGGAGCACAAAATGAGCATTACTCTAAATGCATCTGAATACACCAGCTTTAAGAGAGAAGCTCATTCTTTGCAAGCCAGAGTGCATTTTAAATTGGTTGCTCTGTGGTGGATTAGATCCAATAGTCAAAGCATTTTGTTACTGGGTGACCTCTAGCCAGGCGGGTATAAAATCTTCCTGAGAGATTAAATGAAAATGCTGAGTTTCTTCAGTCTAAGGGAGAGAGGCTGAACCAAAGTTTTCTCCTTCTTCAACATATGCCTTACTGCAATGCAACTGCTGAACGTGGGAAGTAGCAGGCATTTTAAAACATATGTGATGCTGAGTCCTTTCATGATGCACAGCTCAGCTCCCTAATTTCTAGCAACAGATCTGAAAAAAACTACATAAAAGAACATCACTGACTTTATTTATTTGTTTATTACTTTCCATATTTTAAAAGTCCATTTATATTTTGTATGGCTTTTCATACTTTTAGACTCTGACAGCGGTGCTCTGTAAACGCCTGTCAGATTAGGCTGAATTTAGGTGTAGCTCTGGGCATATCCAAACCAGGAGTTTTAGATGCCTGAAGACCATTCATGTCAAGTGAAAATCATCTGTGAAGCATTGGTGCCCCCAGGAATGAGCAGGGATCAGGAGGTGCCCAGGTCCTTTTATCATAGTGGCGTAATTTCGGTTTGTCATGGACTCATCACTTCAGCACCTACCACAACCTCCAGAGTCATCTTACAGCACCTAAATCTCCACTGCTTTACAAGCTGCTGTCAGGAATTTAGTACCTTAAGGCTGACTTCAACACCTTTCTTTTATGTTTTATGTTTTTTCCAGTTTTATAGCCATTACACAACTGCAGTAAATGGCAACAAATCAAGTGAATGACTTAAAGCACTGCAGAAAAAAATCCCTTGTCTGCCTGTGCTGCACTCTCAAAAAGAGTTAAGTGCTTATTAGAGTAATGAGTAATATTTTGACCTGCAGAACAGCATGCTTTCTTCTTTTTCTTGTTGACTGTTTAATATATACAAAATAAATTGTGTCTTCTGTAAGCTCTTTTTTTATGAGGCAATGCTTATAAACAGCACCTGATTTCAGACTCCAGTCATTCCAGGTGCAGCTCACACTTGTCTCAGTGCTGTCAACATATCCTTGGAGAGGCCCTATTTCTGAGCCACAAAAATAATGGACCCCCCCAGTTCTGTCTGTTCAGGGTGTGTCATTATTTGGTTATGCAAGACCTAGTAACTTCAGTTTTTGATGTCAATGAGCTTCAATAGGGCTTTAAGATAAGAAGTACCCACTTGTCTTGTGATGAAAAAGTCAACCAGGCATGTTTTCATTTTCCCCTGGGTTTGTCCCTTGTGTCAGCCAGTAAACCAACAACCTCTTTTGTAGTTTATATTTTTTTCAAGCTCCTGGCTATAGCATATATCCACCCACAATAGACTTAAGAATTCCAAACAAAATCTCTGAAAAGTATCTGAGAACAATCAGATAATTGCAACTTGCTGTTTTAACAAATGTAAGTCATCTTCAGACAATTTCAATCTATTTAATTGCTAGAAAATTGAGCTTATCAATGTGCTAGTATAGTCCTCATTCCTCCTGTGAAAAAATTTTCAATGTTTTACTTATATATTTATATGCATGCAGAACAACATAAATTGACTTTTAAAAGACTAGATAATGTAAAAAATGTTTATATTCTGTCTTCAACTCATACTTTTCCACCAGTAGTACAAATTATTCAAATTGATCCTAAATAGAGAACACTAGACACAAGATAGTTACTGTAGCCAAGAAAACAAAAACAAATAGACGGTACAAATTAGATACAGACTGGAAAATTTTTCACCTCAGCCTGTCATAGAACACAGAAAACTTTTTTTAAAAGTCTGATTTCATTCTTCCCTCTAGACCTTGAGTCTTCATTTCATATTTGTTTACAGGTAATTGGTTTTCACATTTACAAGAGTACCACAGTGACTACCATTGATATTGTGTGAACCTGTTGGACTGTTTCTAGCCTAAGTGCATGCCTGTAAAATAAATCTGGGGCCCAAAGAAAGGGTAGTCATGCTGTTGTTAATAACTTTATCCAGATGACTTACTGCACTAGAAAGTTGGGGGCTTCTGTCTGAGGAAAAATCTTACTGCCTCACTTCTGAGGACCAAAATGCGTGGGTGTTGGGAGGTACCTGAAATGACAAGGCTGGGTAGCCAGAGGCATCTTTCTTAATTCTCTTTTTCACCTGTAAGCCTTTTTCTGATACAGAAAAGAGCTCCATTCCTCCTCCCCTCCAGGCAAAAATCAAAGCATTCCACTTTATTTTAATGGATAGTTTATATGTTTGAAGTTTTCTTGCCAGGACTTTCAAGATGTTTACTATTTGAAGGGAGAAGTGTACAAGGGAGGGAAACAAATTAAGACAAGAGGTGGGGGTGTAAAAAAACCAGTTTCTAGTGACATTTAAAAGGAACAGCTTAGTGTAAACCTTCCTTTTATCTGCACTGTTCTTCCTTGACCCAATCATAGGTATTCCTTGACCTGACTTTTCAAAGTCAGGTCCAAAATTTTAGCTGTGCAATTCTTATGACCTTTAGCTGAATCAGTCTCCTAAGACACTCTGAAGATTTAAACAATGCTATTTGTTTTAATTATGGAATTATTGATATTTTCAGTCCTTAAAAAAATGTTGATGATTCAGAACTAGCTTTGTGCTCTGCCTTAAGGGTAGGTGTCCTTATTTATGAAACTCAATAACATATGTTCTCCCAGTTATGTCTATCAGTTTCATTTGTCAAAAAATCCGCAATACTTTGTGGAAGAAATGGTATGTCTTTCTCTTGCTCTTTTATGATGTTTGTTCACCTGATCAGAAATTGACTATTAGTGTAAAACTTCTCTTTGTTTTGAGCACTTCTCTACATGTCACTGGCTAAATCAATCCTCCAGGAAGGCAGATGTGCATTTCAAGATCATCACATAATTTTCCTACTCCTGATGGCCTCTGTCTGCCCATGGGAAATGAAAAATACAGTCCAACCCCTGAGCCCAGAGGCTGCAGCAGCGGCGCACTGAAGGCAGCTGCCCCCCGGCTTTGCAATGCTGGGCTGGTAAAAAGGACAGAATCCTGGACCCAGAATTTGGTTTATAAGACATCAACACAAAGGATTGCCAAGCTCTAACATCAGCTAATACCCACAGCAATGCATTTTGCTGACTGTACAGAACTGATTGGTAAACTGTCACCTCCAACCAGTGTCTCTGTTGCGGCACATTGTGTGACCTGCCTGCATTTACATCAAAGCCAGGTTTTTAAGTGGAAAAAATGAACATGATAAGGAGTTTATATTTCAGGCGGGTCCTTTCGCATCTCTCACTGACGATGATATGTGGTCATTTGTAATGCTTCAGCTTTAAGGTATATTTTGTTTCTTTGTTGTGTAGAATAGGGTCACTATGTAAAGAACTGATTTGTTGCCATCACTCACCCCTGTCAGGACAAGCAGCATCTTAAACTGGGCATGGTTGTAAAATAGTAGATATTGTGAGATAATGAAGTTGAAGCTCCTCTATCCATTCAGGTTAGTGCTTTAGTTCAGTACTGAGCTTTAATAAAGTTAGCCATGGAACTGAGCTCTATTTAAGTGTATTGGGCCATATTAAATAATTTAGAAATCCACATATTTCTACCACAAATACAATGGATATTATAGGATAAAATTACTATTTATTGACTGCTCTTATAATTATGTCTCTCTATTGATTTTTTTTACAGTCCAGATTATTAACAATGTGTTGAAAGTCATAAAAGGATTCATATGTCTGGTGATGACAGAGTTACATTCATTCCCTGCTGATGACCAGGCTGTCTATAAACACATCTACCTGCCTGGGTGCAGAGCACTATGAGTTCATGCTGCCTCTGCTCTAAGTCAACAAGAGGTAAATCAATACTGAAGCTGTTTTGACACCTCCTCTTGAAATTTTCCTGGAGTTAATATATCCTGCCTCTTTGAATAGACATATCCTGACAAGAGCAGACATAGCCTGTATGTGTGTGTGTGTGTGTGTGTGTGCTAATCTTGGCAGTGACACTGAACACCCATATACTGATGAACTCCAGATA
The DNA here is from genome assembly GCF_000277835.1 of Geospiza fortis. Lineage (NCBI taxonomy): Eukaryota > Metazoa > Chordata > Aves > Passeriformes > Thraupidae > Geospiza > Geospiza fortis. Next base: position 8,397,104 of record NW_005054318.1, on the reverse strand, counting down.
CTTGTTCCTTTATACACAGAATCTATTGCAAACGTTGTGCTTCTTTAAGAACATCAATGGTGCTTTGAACAGCACCATTGCTGTTTTTTCTTAACAGTTGCCACTTCATTGATAACCTTCTTAAGAAGAAGGAATAAAAACAAAATCAAAGATTAAAAAAATATGAAGCCAAATAAAAACATGAAAATTTTCCTGTCTGGGTTGCCTCTGGCTGGACTTAAAATTCCATTACTGACATTATCTGTTAATCAGTTAATCTTCGACCTCCTGAGGGAGGCTGAAACTCCAAATTCTTTTCTAGATACATTAAAGCAAAACTAAATTAGGCAATATAAAAGATACTCCAATAATCATATTGACTAAAAAGGAACAGATCACTTTTTAAAATAAAGTATAAGAGATGTTTAAAAGATTAAAACTGGAATTCATATTAGAATTATCTATGGTAAATAAGAATTCTTTCGTCAGCAAATAGTTGAAAGGAAATGGAACACTATGTTCCATTTACGAGTCATGACTTTAAAAAACAATTATCCTACAGTTCTTGCAGGACAACAAGATACACATCCCCAAGAAATGTCATATCAAATTTGGCTCTTTGACTCACTGTGGAATATGGGATGTTTCTGGGATGCTTGTCCAATAGTTAACAGAAGAAGTGAGCAGAGAATGCATCTTTGGGTATCTCCTCACTGTGGAATCTGTCAGTGGAGAGATATTTCTTTGTTTGTCATCTGATAGATGGAGGCTTCAATCAGGATCCACTCTGCAGGTGAGCCACAGCTCAGGAGAAAAGGAGTTGGCTTCAGTCCATGCAATCTCTTTAAAACTTTTTGTTTAGCTGATTCAGACCAGGTTCCAGAAACTATGTACCCATTATGATGATGTCACATGGATGACACCAAAGCACTGACACCAAAGCCAGGATGTGATTCATTGTTTTCTTACTGGAGTCACACCTGTGGTAGAAAACAACATGAATGTGTTCAATGAGACTGCAGAAACAGGAGACAGATTTATTTTCTATAAAAAGTTGAGAGACTTGGCAAATCTTCATGAAAAGTGAAGTGAAATGAGCTAAAGGTGAGTCATTAATATCAGCTGTCCTCGAGGCATTCTGGAGCCCATAGGTAGAGATGGTGAAAGAATATGGTCTTATACATTTGGGACTTGTCTTTCCTTCCTGAGGACTGCAGATCTCATGGTGGCTTTTCCCCCAGCTCAGCACTTTTTAGGAAGAAGGAGTAGATTTGTCAGCCACTGTGCCAGTGCTTTCTTTTCCTTTATGTAAGCTTCCTTCAACATCCAATCTGTCCTGGGGCAGCTGCCAAGGAGGGTTTCTTGTTCTGCAAACTGTTTAGCAGTAAAAGCCTCTGATACTGAGAGACAATCTTCCAAGCTCTCTGCATATGTTAAAGATTCAAAGCACAGGATCAATGAAAAGAATTTTTACTGAAATTGAAAAACATTAAAACTATAAATTTTACTTTTAAAATACATTTTTCCTAAACCAGAGTTTGCACATTTATATAGAAATCCTTTTGGTATTTGGTGATATAAAATGATATAAAATAAAATCATGATTTATTAATAGCTTATTATGTCATTTTTATCATAGTACTTTTGAAAAATTCAGATTTTTCTTAATTATCCTAGTAATGATTTTTTTTCCTGCTCAAAATCAAAAGCAAGGAAAAATTAAACTAAAAAACCCACTAGCTCTATTGTGAGAACTTCAAAAGTCAAATATCCCAATGTTATTTCTTAACTTACCTACGTAAGTTAAACATGAGTTAAATATGGAGAACAAGTGAATATGTAGCCAAACTCAGTATAGGTTGATGGCAGAAGTATCTGCAAGTTTTGCTGCTGATAAAAGAAAGATAAATGTAGGATTTAGATCTGTATAAATCCAAAAAGAAAACAGGCAGCTCCCAGCAGTGATAAGAAATAAAACACCAGTGCCAACAGCAGTAACAAGGCAACAGGCACCACCAAGACAGCCAGAGATAGGCTGGCAGGCAGAAGCAAGAAAGAAATTATACAGACCTGACTACAGTGACAGGACGAGAGTTTGAAGTCTTCCAGCTTTGTGCAAAAGGACCAGGAGCTGTCTGCTCCCTCCCGGGGGAGTACCTGACCCACCAGGGGCTGTGGGGCCGTGCAGAGCTCTCATCCAGACTCCGTCTCCTGGATCTGCCTACCCTCTCCTCTCTGCTATGGCTCAGTACCTGACCCACCAGGGGGTGTGGGGCTGTGCAGGAGCTCTCATTCAGACTCCCTCTCCTGGATCTGCCTCCCCTCTGCTGCTCTGCCACAGCTCGGGGGCTCCCGGCTGCATCCCATGGGAAAACCAACACCAGCAGGGACAGAGACGCCATGTGGTGTGCCCTCTTTTCCAGAGAATGAGCAACAAATTAAATGGGAAGATATTCAGGTGGTGTGAGGGCATCAGGCAGGCCAGGTTCCCAGCTTCCTAAAAGCTCATGATGGAAGCGAGAAAGCAAAGGAAACACCCATCAGAATAAGGCAAGTTACATCTCATGGAAAAGTCACTTGCAAGAGCAGCTAATGACTTTTTGGGACAGATAAATGGGTACAGCCTCTGCAGGTATCAAGTTTCCAAAGAGGATGATCATCCAGTTGAGCAAAATGGAATTGCTTTAAGATGCAAGACCAATACTGTAGAAGATACTCCTGGTAGCCCACTGCTATAGTAGCAGGTCTGTTTGCTAACGACAAGTATCACTTGCCAGCCCAGTTTCCCAGGCCAGGACTCACTCTCCTACCTAATAAGTGACCTCCAGCTGCCCTTTGAAAAGCCAGTGTTCCCAGGTGTTGCACAGGAGTACAGCTATTTAAAAATCCATCTAGATCTCAATGGAATGTGAGAAGCTCTATAAATAGAGTTTAAGATGCTCTGTTTATGGTGGGAATCTTTGACATGCTAAATCTGACGCTGTCCCTGTAAATTATGAACTAAAAATAAAGCCATAACTTTGTTTTCTAAGCTCTCTTTTTCTTTATTTCAGGCAGTTCTTCAAGACAGAAAAGTAATGCCACGGCAAACGAGAAGGATGTTAACAAAGCCAGCTCTGCCTCAGTTATCAGGTCAATACCAATAGTATAGGCTGGAGAAGAGATGAAGCACATATCATTGTTACGTGGATTGCTAGTGACACCAGTCCCTTCTAACAGCAGTAACCTTCAGATCTTTTCCTGCTAGAAAAAAGTGGCGGATGAAGGAGTGATTTGGCTGTCATATAATGTGAGTTAAACTGATAGAAAATTAAATTTTCTTCTCCTTCCTGATTAAACGTAACTTACAATAGAAGCAGGAAGGTACAAGAGCATACAGACTGTCCCTGTGAGCATCTCAAGGTTAGACGCTGCAAAGCTCTAATTTGTACTTCATTTATAACATGCAGGTTGAACCCTTTTGCTCCAGACTTTTCTGGAATACCAGGCTGTGTTGCAAAGGAATGAGGAAAGCACTTATTTCTTCCATCCTGTCTTACAAAGGTATTCACAGAGAAAAAATTATTGCTTGCCATCAGGGATCATATAATGGAGCTCAGCTTTTATAACATAAAATGCAGTTATTTCAAGTATTTATTCTCTATATTTCCAAAATATATGTTTGATGAAATAAAGAAATGTTTTTTCCCCCCACTAAAATAACAAGTAGGTAGAGTACCATAAGAAAAATAAAGTATCCTAATTTGATATTGCTCCCACGTTTCCCAAAAGGGGCTGTATATGGATCAATGTGTTTTCAAACAAAGAAATATTAATAAATTACCCTTCCTAAATATTTATTACTATTCACATGTGAGTATGTCTCTAAGATGGCAGCCCAGGCAGCCCTGGCTGCAGAAATCCCCCACAACTCATTGGCTAATGCTCAAATACATTACATTTGCCAGGCTTTTAGAGTAAGAATGTTCATATGACTTGTTAAAAATGTTTTTGTTCTATTTGGAGATTGTCAGTAGCCTGGAGATGTTTGGTTTGAGCATCATCCCTGGTGTAAGCTACAGGCTGTAATGTCATGAAGCCTGTAGTAAATTTCTGGCCCTGATTCCTATCAGCAGCTGGGTCAAATTAATGTAATCGAAAAATTTTGTAACCTCACTATTTCTTTAGTAGTGAACCCCACTCCTGTAGCACTGGGGATGTGCTGGAAGACCAATGCACCAATCACCCAAGGAAGAACTTGTGGAGCAAGTCTTTCATTAGCAGGCTGCTCTAACCTTGGCCATCCCTCGTGCCAGCATGCAAAGGGCATAGTTAGCCACACTTTGAGTCTCGTGGCACTGCAAATGCTCCATGCCCTCCATTAACAGGAATTATTATTATGGGCAAAGACACCAAACACTAATGTTTCTCAAATTTGAGCACACGTAAGAAATTGTAGTCTTTCTAGGAGATTCCTGAAATATGCTGTTAGGGTTATGACATGACTAAGCTTAAATAATAACGCATATTTTAAGTATACATTATTTCCTTCTTTTCTAAAGACCATGCATAAAACTGGCAATTTTGTTCATTATGCATATTAAGTCATAGCATAAATTATTTCTTGCTCTTCTGACTCCTAATTGCCTGTTTTTCTTTTTCTCTTTTTTTTTTTAATTTATATTTGGCCCTTCCCGCTGTGCCACTGAGGCAATGTATCGATTGAAATCCATAACCTGGCAGGGTGTGGGAGTGCATGGGCTGAGCGTTCCCAGGCTTCACTGGTCATGTGTCCCGACCCCTGGCCATGTATCCAAGCCCCTGGCCATGTGTCCCAGCCCCCCAGGAGGGGCGAGGGGAGCGGGACATGACACTGCCAACTCCCCAGCTGTCACCCGGTGCTCTGATTGTCACAACAGCTCACACAGATTAACACAAGTGCCTTTGACTGCCACTTCCAGAAAACTGGTTGACATCAGCGTAGTCAGCTAGGTAGATCCAAACCTGCTCCCTCCCCAGTGGTGTCCTTTGTTTGATTAATGAATGGTGTCAGCAATTAGAAGCAAAGCAGACAATGAGCCTAGTGCATCCTTTACAATCCAATTTCATCTTTTGCTGAGAGCTAATGAAGAGTAAGCAAGAAACAGAGATAAAGTGGGTTGATAAGAAGCAGAGCTTGTATAACTCCTTGGCTTCATTTGCACAAGTCCTAGAAATGTGTCTGTGGGTAACCACCAAACTAAGATTTATTTGTTTGCTCAACTTGATTAATAATTCTGCACTTTTTACTTGCTCTCACGTTTTCTATACATTTATTCAGATATTTGGACCAGATAACTAGCAAAAGACAGCTTAAAAGGCATTAAGTAGGCAAATATACAAACACACCCTGCCACATCTGCCTTGGGTTTTCGTGTGAATGACACACGTCGACCTGATCAAGGCATAGGGATGCAATGATCTGCTCTTTGTGAAATTGTTCACAGCCATGTTTGTGTGAAAGGTTGTTCAAGTAAATTAGTTTCAGTTAATATCAGTGTGGAAAAATGGGTAAAGTGCTAACCAGACAGGTGGATCCAGTCAGCCTTTTGTGTATTTTCACAAATCTCTGGAAAGGGTCAGGGATCACATTTCCCCCTCCAGCAGTAAAAGCCACAGAACCCCGCTTGGTGGCTTTAAGAGACTCGTTCTTATGTCTCAAAGAGGGCAGGGTGTGGCCCTGCCTTGAATTAATTTTTTGGAGGTGCAGTTCATGTGGGGGGCAGCAAGTAATATTTAGAAAAAAAGTCATTAATACTTCAGTCTAACTGGTATTTTTTGAGAGCCTGTGCCCAAAGGCTTGTCTGCTTTTCCAGAAACTACCTTTCTCTGAAAAACTTGCCTGTTTTAAGACTACAGATCTATGGTGGTTTTGCTCCTGCTGTGTAGATGACAGGGTTTGTCTGTGTAAGAGAGGTGTTCAGTAAACTGGAGAACACATTCTGAAACCACAGATTAGGGTTGGACACAATAAAAGGTAGATGGTGCAAGCATTTTACAGAACCACCTTGCACCATTTTTATGTATTTTAAGGTGAGCTGATATTCTAGCCCTAGTGGATGAGCTACCTGCCTCTCCACTCTGAGCACACTCATAGACCTGTATCAGCCTTCATTTCTGCCATTTCCACCCACAGAAAAAGTGCTGGTCTTGGTGTCAGCAGAGTTTGTATCTAATAATTGAAGTCTCTGGGGATTTAAAAATCAATTCTTGGCTCCAAGTCCCGCAATATTCTGTATCAGCAGAACTGTGTAACTACCCTCTGATTATAGTGGCTATAGTACAAGCTGCTATAAAAATGAGGGGGTGGAAAGGAAGACAAGCATTTCAGCTTTTAAGTCATCCTACACTTTGTTTCTGTCAGTGTTTTGCCCTGCTGGGAATGGGCAAAAAACAAAAGAAGCCAAAGAAGAAAAGAAAAACAAAAAATAAGAAAAAAAAAACCAAACAAAATACAAAAAAAAAAAAAAAGAAAAACAAACAAAACCAAAAACCCAACCCAAACCAAAACAACAACAAAAAATCCCTACAGACGTTAGTGTGCACAGCTTTGCATCTTTCCTGGATTAAGAGGAAAGATGCAAAGCTGTGCAGCACAACAGGGTCCAGATCCAGAACTTCATCAAGTTTGTTTCTGTTTACCCAGGAACTTATCTCTTTTTTTTTTCTGTTTGGTTTTTTTTTCTTTATTTCAGTGAAAGTAATTCCAACTAGACTAAAACAAAAAGATGACTGCCAATAACTGACTTTTTCCAGAGGGAGATTTCTTGATGTTTCAAGTTCTACCTGTCAAGTGCTGCCTAAACACTGTGGTTTTCTAGAAACTCCTGCACATCCTTCTTCTAAGTTGTGAAGAAAATGTCTCTCTGGTTGTCACCAACAAAGGACAGTCACTCCTACAGGAATGCAGCTCCAAGTGACTGCAACAAGCCTTTTATGTTATGGCATGACAGAGGCATTGGCTGGGGAAGATGAGTAGGCTGCATTGAGGACAGCAGCAACAAGAACACTTTGCAAGTTAGCCCTCCTGGATGAAGACTAAAAATATAATTCACATCCTTCATATCAAATTATATGAAAATAACGTGTCAGTGTCAGTTCCTCACAGTGACAGACCTTCAGAGGGATATGAGATGCTGCCCTATATCACTGACAACTGGAATTGTAGCTGGCGGCAGCCCCACAAGCTGCCCTACTGGGAGCTGTGTGCTGATTCCATCTGACTGGATGTCTCATATCTGTATCTGCAAACAAATATTCATGGTCTCATGCAAACGGATGTTTCTCATTTTCTGTACACAGCCCTATGAAAGATTTGTCAAGGTGGGAGAGCAACATTAATGTGTGAAGAATGATGAGCATCTTATCAAGTCAGAACTTAAGTTTTTATTGAAATAAAGCTATTGATTATTAGAAATAAACCCAAGCTTTTAAATTTGCTTTGAATTCAAGAGACTATAATATATTATGTGGAAGTTCAGAAGAACTCCATCTTTTTCACAACACATTTTGTACTTTAGTTGCAAGACAAGGTATTGCAGGTATCTATTATTTAAGTTACTATTCTGCAACTCATTGGAGAAAGTAATTTGGGAATCAAAATAATGACAAAATATTCTATATGTAATTACAATATACTCAGAAAATACATTAAATTGTTCATTTACACATTTGATGAAGTATTTTTCTTTTAAAACTCTTTTCAAGCCTTAAGGGAAGTCACTGAGGAGTGCAGAAGGACAGCCTTCACTGTGACTGTTATTCACCCATAACATATTCAAAGTATATTCCAATCTTCTTTGCTATAACCTATCTAAAATTAATGCAAAGTTCAGGACTAGAGCTGAACTCTCAACAGTCCAGGATAAACTGTCAGAGTACTGTGGAGGGATTTGACCAAGCAGTTCCAGTTAATACCATACTAAATCCCTATGCACAGCTTTAAAAATTGAGCCCTGAAGGACTAACCTGTTTGCCTACATTCTTTATTATTGTTGTTACATCAACAGGATTTGTAGAAATAAGTAACATCAGTTCATCACTGCCACCACCTGGTTAAACTCTCAAACTCTATATTTGCAAATGCAGGTATAAGAAAGGTAGCAAAGGGGTAAAACAAAGAAGAAGCAAATCATGGGGGTAATCGCCCTAAGCCAGTGCTTTAATGTGAAATGGAAATGTGGAGACCCACACAAGAGCTTTCAGTCTGCCTAGACTGAAAAATAAGACCAAACCTCCAGATATGTAGGTGGCTTGGGTTGCCTTTTTTTTTTTCCCCCAAATGATTGATTGATTGGTTGTGGGTGTTTCACAAAGAGTGGCAGACTGATAGTGGCTGGTTTAGGCAAATCTGGCTAGACAATAATACACAATAATAAGAGAATAATATTATCCTTCAGATCCTGGTTGATCCATTAAACCATTCAATATAGTATCTGAAGGAAACTGATCTTCACTACCTGTATGATGAAAACTATTTGCCTTCCTAAAGAAGATGCTTAGAACTAAACTGAGAGCTGACATTCTGTCCATTATTTCTGCTCTTCCTTCTCTTCCTGATACTCAGATAAATGGCTTGGGGCCATTTCTTTCCCAGAAACAATTTTTACTCATTCTAAATCCTTAATCCTATTTTACAATGTTACCTTTCTAATCCTGCACCAATTCAGTCCTTGCCCCAGTTAGAGACCTGCCTGTTGTTCCTGGCACTGCCAGGAAGTCCTGAGTGCCACTGGGATTGAGAGGTGCCAACCACAGCCCAGGAGCTGGCATGTGGCAGAGTGTACACACAAAGGAGTGTATCCCAACACTTCAGCACTTTTTACTTCCATAAATATTGCCAAGTTCTTCAGGTGTGTGGTGTTTTTATGCAATTTTTATCAGGGAATTCTTAGGCCAAATGGGAAGAATCTACATCAATGCTGGCTGAGAACTGGGTATTAGCTTTTGGGCTGAGTTCCCTAAAGAAGGATTCTTTGCTTCAGGCCATTTCTGCTGTTCAAGGACTAACACAATTCATGCAATTTTAATAATTGTTCTTAAAAATATACCACATTTTTAGGTCACTGGTTTCTTCCTGGTGGAAAACTGCAATGCAAGATTTTCTGCAAGCTACTGGTTAGAATGAAAAGTCAATAGAAATGTAAAAAATTAGGAACAATAATCTGAACAGTGGGAAGATGGCTGAAGTCACTGTTTTGTTGATGGTTTTATTCCAAACCGCCCCCCACCCCTTCCCTTAGCTTGGCACCTTTTATATAACTTACATTATCACAACTGTCTTTGTGCCAGGAGGAGTGAAGTACTCTCCTGTTCCAAGCTTCTGCTACTTTAGATAAGCCAGCAATAATTATTTCTGAGTGAAACAAAATTAACCCTCACAATAGAGCCTGAGTCCATAGCTGTGTTCCAATTTGGAAGTCATTTGTCTTGGGATACAAAGGCCCCAATTCCCCATAGTACCAAACTGGGTTCTCAGAGACTCAGAGTTATACTGGCAAACTAAAAATCTTAAACCCACTATTATAAATCTGTCATCACTGTTTCATTGTAACTCTTCTGTGAGAATTATGCATTGGAAATAAAGCATAGCTGAAGCCTTTTCCCCCATTTATTCCCAAACCAGAGTCACAGTTGCCTGGTACCTTTACAATCATAGAGGTTACGTCTGTGAGTCAGGATTTTTTGTGGGCCTGCTTTCATATGTACAGCCCAAAGCTTAAATAAGGCACAAGAGAGGAACAGACAAAGAAAATAAAGAAAGAGGTAAAAAAGAAGGGGTAAAAGGGTGAAAGAAAAGGATGAGTTGAAAAGCATAAGAGACAATGGGGAGGGTACTAAATGACCTCCTAAAGTCCCTGTTTCCCACAATTTCATAGCAGATAATAGAGGGTCTTGTTTTAGCAAGCTCTATTTCCAACTACACATTTTCCTTGCCTGTATATAGAGACAGTTTAATGTTTCTATTCTGATGGAAAAAGTGCAACACAGCAGAAATAAGGAATACAAAGTGTGTTCTCTAGCTTTAGGTCAACACAGGGGAATGATAGAAGTTGTCATTTAAAAGTAACATTTGCTGAATCCCTATGAAATTATAAAAAGCAGACATAATGACAGAAAAGGAAAATAACAGACAGCTCTAAAAAAAAATAAATAACTGTAGTTTTTGTGCTTTAAAGTGTTTTGTGACAGTTATATATGCCAGCATATAGTATGATATATTTGTCTCAGCCTGAGAAAGAGCAGTACCTGTGACGGACGTGTCAGGGTACACCCATCTTCATATTCTATAATCTGTTAACAAGTGCAGCTCTTCTGGCTGATAAGAAGCAGCATTTCTGCTGACCCCTCCCACTGAGGAATTCAGTAAAGCCATGGTGAGAAGCATCCTTTCCTGTATTACTACAAAGAGGCTCAGACAGCCAATAATCCTGAACCATGCATGCCAAGCTGGACATCTGTTGAAGGTGTGCTTGAAAACACAGTATAGACATAGTATAGACATATCTACCTAATTCTTCACACTCATGCATAAGTCACATTTTGCTGCTTCTGTGAAATCTAGCATTCTCCCCTTCCCAGTTATCTGCAATTAGAAGTGAAGTAGGCAGACAGATGTTGAGCAAGCACTGAGACGTCACCATTCATCATCAGGCAGCAGATACTGAACTTGGCTGACTACTGCTCTCTTAGTCAGAGAGTTTGGCACACTGTCTCTCAGCACTGGGTTTTTCACTCAGGATCTTACACTGCGCTAGGAGTTCACTCCATAAATCATGTAAAACAGGGGGATGGGAAAGGCTTCGCTTTTTGCCATTGAGCAAAGTTATAAGAATTTCAGACCTTTTACAAGTAGTGTTGCTGCTCTGTTTAAGTGTCACCTTTCATCTCTAGATAGCATCACTGTCTATTCAAAAGAGAAAAGGGCATTTGGCCAGCTATTAAATTGAATTCCTTTCCTCCATCCTGCATGTGCTTAGTCTTGCATACAAAGCATAAAAAGCAAAACCAAAGGTCTAATAGATGGGACCATAAGGAGCTTCACATGCCATCTCTGAGTGAAACATCAAACGAAGACTTTTGGGAGCTCAGAAACATGTCATCATATGTGGTATTTCTCTTGTCAGCAGCAAAGCTGTCTCTAATGCACAGCACACTTAGCAAATCAAGAATGCTTCAGGCCAAATTTAGGTAAAAGCTAAAGCTTTGCCTCCCACAGGTTTTATCTGCAGCTGCTGAAGCAAACATTTCTACCTCCCCTCCCTCACTGAAGGAGATTGTGTTTCAGAGCATTGTTTTCTGTAGACACTTATTAACCCTGTTGAATTTAGAGCAGGGGATTGCACTCAATATCTATTGATTAGCAGTGCTGCAGTAATCCTTAGACCGTGGTCATTTTAGTCTGTTGACTAGGACATAGTACACAGCAGTGCCCTTTTCAGCAGACATTGATATGCATGTAAGGATGTGGGAGAGGCAGGAGGGAAGGTTAGCGTGAAGTCAAGTGTTTATACATTACAGGAAATTCCTAGTGAGGTGATGGCAGCTTTTATCATAGCCTGACAGAGTCCAGGGTTCAAATCATACAAGCATGCATCAAATCAAAAACCTTCTCAAAACTATGTTGGAAAACAGAATCCATTATTCAGTGATTGCAAACAATAATAAGCTCTGCCTGGGTACAAAAAGAATCAAAAAATTCTTCCAAGCTGATCTCTTCCAGTTGACAGTAATATGATAGAGTTTCCTGGATCATCTGTTTTCTCTCTCTGCTCATCCTTTCTCTTCAGAACTGAATGTGTTTTGACATACCACCTATTTCCAGTAGGGAATTGCCTTCTCCAAAGCATGTCTCTTGCACTGCAGCCAAGCTACAAAGACACCTCTTTATTCAGAGTAGAGAGTAACATTTTTTTTTACATCTGTTCATTTTGTTCTTCTGCTAGCTTTCATTCAGCTTTGACTTTAGTCTCTGATTTACAGGCAGGGTTGGTGTACCTTGGGAAGACCCTAGAGTATCCTTTCTGCAGCTGCCCACCATCTTTCCCCTCCAACTCAAAACACCTGCATAGCAGACACCAAATTAGAACTTGCACAAAATAAAAAAGAAACTTCGATGCCTTTTTTATTTAATATTCCAGTCTGAAAACAATGGCAGTTCAGAACTGCTGATTCAGGAGCTGGTTTTTCAGTACATGAGCATTGACTTCCAGGAGAGGTATAGGATAGACAGCTGAGGACAGAATTAACTTCAGCTAACTCCAAGTAGGTTTTGCAGGAATGAGAGCCCTCTGAAAATCAAAGATATCACAGTGTATAAAAATACATATTTTGGTTCTTGCATTTTTAAGAAAAATGCACTTAAAGAACTTGCTCCTAGAATCATTGGTATTCCAGTAATATGCAATTGTGTCTGTGTGTTTTTTCCTGAATTTTATAAGATCAGTCCAGTGAATGACTGTGATTAAATACCAGACAAAATTAATAAGGTCTGTGATTATGCAATTGATTTTCTGGTGATAGGATGTGACTGGAACAATCCATCTGCCAGGGCATCATAATTTTTTTTCATATTGAATTAGAGTACTGCTGTAATTCTGGAAAAAGAGTCATTTGACCTTCATGTTTCTGTCATCCACTCCTCTATCTTTTTCCTATGTCTGAAGACAGCTTACTCAAACACTACCTGGAAAGGAGACAGTCTAGGGAAAAAGGGCATCTGAATATCATCTAACTATGGAGCTTCTTCCCATGGACTACATAGTAACTGGGTTTTCCACCTGCTCAGTTACTAGTCCAAGGTACCAATCACTGACATGTCCCTAACTTGACTTTGTACCAATGATCACAGTCCTCTGGGCCTGGCTGCTCAGTCAGTTTTCAACCCACCTTGCTGTCCACCCACCAAAACCATACCTCATCATCTTTTCTATGAGGATGCTATGGAGACAGTGTCAGAAAGGGTAAATGGCACCCACTGCTCTCCCACCCTCCACCAAGCTGTCCATCACCTCATGGCACAAGGTTATCAGGTTCATTCAGCTTGTGTGAGAGAATACTTCCACCTTCACATGAGTAATAGCAAGAGAATATGCTAACAGACAGAGTGAATTACAAACACAGGCCCGCAAATGCCTGCAAACAGCCTATATGTGCATATATACTCAGCGTGCACTTTTGCTGCAGCTAAATTTAATTATATTCATTGTACTCTGGGAGTCATAGTCTGGTATGTTTAGTGTATGATCCAAGAATAATGTTTGTTTTCTGTGAGGTAGTTTATGCCTTACTGGAGTCCTCATTGACAGCTTGTGGGCTTAGGGTCTCCCTATAATATACTGGGAAAAAAGAAGCACTCAGAGTATGACAAAAAAAAGAAGCAAGGACATAAGAACAGAATAAATGCGCTATTAAGTAACACAATGGCTCATCTTGTATAATATCCATTCAACAGCAGTAAGACATGGTGTTTAAGGACAGCACATGAGACTGGCCATATTTTCTTCTCTGTTGCTGTCATATTTCCCCAGCATCTCAAAATGCTGTATTAAGGAAATTAGAGCTTGCAACCTTTCTTAGTTCATCCATGTCAGAACCTGCTGTCCATAAATCTGTCTAAATCCTCCTTGGCCCTGCCATTACTATCTGCCTTACAGTCTCCTATAGCAACAAATTCCAAAACTTTTCTACCCACTGTGTAAAGATGTACTCTCTTTTATCTTCTCTAAAATGACCCCTTTTTAGTTTTATTGAGTGTTCCCTGACTCACACAGTGAGAACTGAAGCAGCAGTTAATTCAGATTGTCCATTGCTTTTGTGATTCTGTAAACTTTCTTCATATCTCCATACAGATTTCTTTCAGCTTTCTTTCAGTTCCTTTTCCCAAGACAGCTGCTTCATTCTCTTGACAATTTTAGCTGCCTCCCCCTATGTCTTTTTTGAACTCCACCATATTCCTTTTGAGATGTATTGGCCAGAGATGCAAATCAATGGTTTTTTGTAGTGTCAAAATGGTGTCTTCTGGTTTGTTCTGAATGCTTAATCTGACAATGTCCAGCATCATGATGACATTTTGGCTGCTGCTGCGCACTGAGCTGCTAATTTCAGAGAAATATCTAAGAGTGAGTCTAAGGGTTTTTTCAGAGCTGAAATTACCAGGTCTGAGTTCTGAGAAGAAAGACAGGCTAATGAGCCAGGCATGATTTATAGGAAAGTTCATCTTTAGAACCAAAACTGAGCAAATCAAGACAAGGCAATCTGTGCTATCCTGACACTCAAGAGTCTACTTCAATCCTCATCTCTACCTGTAACCCTGTTACTCTCCCATGTTCTCCTGCTTGTTCTGCTTAGTCAAAATGGTGGCCTAAGCCATGCACCGGTCCATGCCATGGTGGCCTAAGCCATGCACTTCTGACACCCCCTTTTCCCATTTCCTTACTTCTCTTATCCATTTACCATACATCCCACTTCCCACTAGCAAGCCCTGAAAGCAGGACACATTACTGATGAAGCCTCCATACCAAGCCCAGACTCACATAAAATGCCTCCTCACCACTCTTACCTCTTGCCGAGACTCCAGCCTTTTAGTTCATCATTTGTTCCAACCTTGGGCTGTACATTCCCTATACTTTCCCTAGATCCTGGGGCCTTCACAGAGTATACAACTCAGTGCTTGATGTTAAAGCACTGAGTTGGATACTCAGTGGATACTCAACTACAGTAGATGTTAAAGAGCATGCAGCAAAACATCATAAGAGCTATTTGTTTTTGTCTTACAGATCAAGAAGTTAGTACAAATCAGCTATTCCATGATGATTCTCTGTCCTTTCCCAGACTTTGTCTTCTATGGAAGATCGTTGAAAATTGCTTTTGCTTTTTCCATGAGAAAAGTGAGTTGCCCCCAATATGTTCCATATATTGTTCCATATATGCAAGTCATTTATCCCTGAGTCTGTTTGCACCCGTGTCTGTAAAGAAAGTAGAGAATATATTCAGAAATGGGTTGAAGTCATATGCACACCCCAGGTGATTGACCTCTTTTGTCTATTAAGTTCTTATAAAGGCAGTAGCTGAGTCACAGAGATAAAGTAACTCTTACCTTGTGCTTACAACACACCCTGGGGTTAGGGGAGCCATCCTGAAAGACCACTAGGATTGTGCTTTCCCTGGGGACCACTCAACATGCACAACAGGGAACATTTTCGAGGCTGAAATGAACTAGAAAGGGAACTGGTGGTAATCAAGATGCCAATAGCACGGCTAGGGTTAGGGAGATGATGTGGCAAAAGAAGGTTCTGCAACACTTCCAGTCTAATTAGGTAGTGAGAGAGAGTTGCTGAATCAAAGAGGGCAAAGTGCTATAACTAACAGAATTTAGCATGTTTGGACTTGCAACCAGATGTCTGAGGCTTTGTTGTGCATTATTCTGAAGCTAACTGCTTTTTATAATACGTTTTCCATCATTTTAGTGAAAGCAGCTGATGCAGTGAATTAGATTCAGACCTTTATTTCTCAGAGGTGTCAAGTAGATCTGCCTATTACAAAGACATCCTGTTTGATCCTCTTGCTAAGTAGCATCACCCTCTTTTGGGGTGGTTTGCCTGCTTTGCTCTGCTTTGTCACAAGTTTTCATGAGAAGAGAGATACCCGTGATCTCCTAGCAGTACCTATACTTGCTTCTGAAGTAGGATCACAGAGGCTCTGACTTGTGTGTGACTCCTGCAAGGCAGCTCAGCTACTCAGATGGCCGTTTGTTCCACAAACATGGTATCTGCGAGGTATAATACCTAATATCGCTGTGGACTTACTTAAAAATAGGAGAATTCATCCTTACTCAAGACTGCCATTTACTTCTTTATTGTGAGATAATAAATGCAATGGATCATGCAATGCATCTGTAATTCTCTCCTTGAGAAAATCAGAACAGTTTTGGGCATTTTTGTCAGTTCCATTTGTTGTGTTTTCTAACTCTTTTGTATACATTCACCCCTCAGTAATCTTTGGTAATAATTGGCAGGTAAGGAAGCAATGGAACTCACAGGAAATTATTCAAGTATATAGAAGAACTTAGAAATTAAAAGTTCAAAATATACATTTTTTAAGCAATAAGTAATTTTCCCCTTTCAGAATATGCCATGCTTTAGCTATTCAAGGTGAAGAGCAAAAACCTAAGTGAGAGGGGATTTTTCCACACTCCATACCTGCAGGATTCCTCTGCAATTTATCACTGAGTACTTCAAGGGACCATAGGCCTGATTTAGAATATCATTCCCGTACGCAGATAAACTGAAAGTTAAAAGCCAGATCTCAACATGCAGTCAACTCCTACACTTGCAGCAGCAATGTTTATTTTAATACTTATAAATCTAGTGACAAGATAGTTGCAGCTTACTTACTATCTCGGCACCATAGGAAAAGTTCACATCTGAAGAGTAGAGGGATGGAAACCTAGGCTTCAACTGTGCCAAAATGTCCCAAATTCAATTTTCAGAAAGTTTTTCTCATCTTTATCTCCATCCATTGACATATCCAGAGTTTGCAGGCATTTTATTGATTCCTCACTCAGATATATGAAGTACAGTTCTTTGTACTACAAAATGAATGAATTCCAATGCTCTCAGTTTATACACCCCTAAGACTGCACCTGTTTCATGCTACACAGTAAGTACCACTGTGTGGAAAATACCACCTGACAACCAAACAACACGTTTAGAACAACTATTATAGAAAAATCTTGCAAAAATTAATTATTTTCATTCAAGTGAAAGAAGTTAATTTTGTTTCAGAGTAATAAGACACTTAGGAGTTGCAAAGAAATCTATGCATGAACAAGTTTAAACTGCTCCCTAAGAGGATGTAGAAAAAGGCCAGCTGAACAAAATAACAAAATAATCATTTCTACTCACAAAAAATATATCATGCAGCTTGTATTTTAAAAGTAAGCCAAACTCTCACTGCTCAGAGATTTTCCTGCTGTCTTTATTTCTCCAAATTTGAGGTTTTCTGGGCTTGGATTTGCTTTTTCAAATTCTTTTCAGCTGTTTTATTTGGTTTCTATTTTCTTTGTACAGAATGGGGATAATGAGGAGGAGATTTCATATCTTTATACTGGAGTAAATGTAGGAATGGGGACCTGGAATAAAGTTGGTCCTTCCTAGTGATTTATATCAAAGAGAAGTTTGCCTTTTTGTGAGTGTGAGCCCCAGCTAAGTGTAGTGCTGGGAAGAGCAAAGCTAGAGCTGAGACAGAAGATGGATGGTCAGTAGGCTCGCACCCCCTCCTGCTACTGGGGCTCACTATTCCTGGAATAGTTTCTTGCTACTCAGGCAAGGAATTCCTGGTTTAGGAAGATCCATTCTCTTCTCCCTTTTTCAGCCTTACCCAAAACCTCATATAGCCCATGTCAGACCACAGCCATAGTAACTGGCAGATTTTTAGGCACCTGGTAGAAGTAAATAGTGCTTTAGACTCTTCTGCTTTGAGATGGAGTGTACTGCAAGGTTGTCTTCTCCTGGGGCCAAGGTAGAGTTGCAACAGGCAGTTTATGATCCAGGAGAAATTTCCCATTGGTGATAGCTATATCTCTAAGAGACAGAATATTTTTCTTCTTACATAGGTACCTCAAATGTTAATTTCTATGGATTGGTTTTTATATGCTTTACATGTCCTTAATTATTATGCCAACTTTATGTTCATGAAAGTAAGAATTGTGCACACAGCTACTACTATTCATTAAGGGAACAGATGGCTTAGAGTATATATTAGCACTACTGGTGTAAATCCAGCCAACTGAATATAGATTGAAAGCTATTTACATCCAATACATTTTTAATGATTCCTGTATCAGTTTGATAATGATATCAGTTAATGAGCTGACTGAATACAGATCTAGTTCCTACCTCATAAATTTTTTACCCTCCTGTACACTAATTGGCAAAGTTAACAGGTTGTCCTAAGAACCCTAACTGAGTCTTGATTTTGTTGAGGTTAAAGCACTAGAAAAATCATGATGTATCAGGAGACTGAACAAAATACAAGAAGGCAGTAGGTGTGAGAAGTTTTCTTTAATTTTTGCAAAGCTTTGGATACCGTCTGTCGCAGTATCCTTCTGGAGAAAATCCAGCTAGACATGTGCACATGTGGTGGGTGGTCACTGCCTGCAAGGATGGACTAAAAGCGTTGCTGTATTGGGACAACATCAGTCTGACAGCCAGCCACCACTGCTGTTCCCCAGGGATCAATTTTAGGGCCAGTTCTTTACAACATTTTATCAATGACCCGGATAAAGGAGTTGTGTGCACACTATGCAAATTTGCTAACAACACTACATCAAGAAGAGCTGTTGATTCCCTCAAGGAGAGGGAGGCCTTACAGACAGATCTTGATAGATAGCACAGGGCAACCACCGACTATGTGAAATTTAACAACCAGATTCTTCACTAACAATATAATCCTGGTTCCTGTACAGACAACCACATACAAGAAATTTGAAAACATTATCCTATTAAATACAAAGGTAAAAAAAAATAGAAATAAATAGAGGGAAGAAAGGAAGTACTTTTAATTATTCCTTAACTATATTTAATTATTACACAGTATAATTTTTAATTCCATAAAAAAAGAAAGAGAGAAAAATACCTCTCAAATCACTTAGGTGAGGTGATGTATGCAAGCACTGGGTACGCAAAGCCTGGTCTTGGCTTACGGAAGTTCCTTTGACAAGACTTAACTGAAAGCAGAAGGCAACAAAAACAGCCATAGGGAGGTCCCTGCTTCTGGACCCTTAAACAATTGGTATTCCAGGAAATCCTGCTTCAGTTTACCTTTAAATATATTACAAATATTAATACTTCCATTAGTACCCAGGTGTTTCCTCATTGACACCCATTCCACCACACTATTCAGAGGCTGTTGATAAGGCTTATTGCTAGTAAATAACCATAAAGAAAGAACTGCATTTTTACTTCTCAATTCAGCAGTGGGAAAGAAAATTTTTAAAAATATATATTAAATGCTCCTATTCATTTGCAAAGATGGTATAAGAATGAACTTAGCCTTCAGGTGCACTCATCTTTGCAAGGGAATATTTTTACTTCATGATGATCATGCCACACTTTATAATATCACATTGTATAATTTGATATATAATATCACATATAACATGCGGTATTTGCAATATCACTTCTTACATAATCACAAATTGAAATCTGTACAGATCAACATTACTATGGTTTCTGAGTCCTGGCATATCTATTCCCCCTGTAATAATTAACTATTTGACTCATTTAATTTCATGAATATTTAGCTTTTTTGAATCTCCATTTTTGCCTCCTTATTTTCATTATAATTACACATTTATCTTCCTATTGTTACACTCATCTCTCATCCTGCTACAGATTTTTCTTTGTCCTATCCATAAAATTTCACAAGACTTGTATCTCTGTAAAACAAGTATATTTGCATATATATATAAAAATTTGTTAAATATTTGGAATAAACAAATCTAGGATTTTCACTCTTTTCCCAGAATACTCAACTGAGGGAATATTGTTCCTCAATTTAATAATTTTCTAATCAATCACCTAAATTCCTACATTTTTAAACATAGTTTTTTCTGTTTCATTGTTCCTTTAGATGCATTTTGCATGTCTACTAAAAAATCTACTTTCTTGGCTTTCATACAATTTTAGCTTCTGGTCAAAGATTTTGAGAAATATAAAATAACAAACACCTTGCCATGATTTCTGATCAATACTCTGAAAAATAAAAGACTGTGAATCTTTTTAGTATTTTTACATCACCACAATATAGAATATTGAATTAAATACGGGCCTTTTCCAATTTCAATATATATTTTTAACCACACCAGCCACACATTCTACAACTATTTATTCTTTTTTCATCTTCACCAGACAGCACGCTTTCTTATTGATAAAACTGATCAGTACCTATATCAATTTGCTCTGAATTTTAGTACTGATACTTTAATAAAATAAAAAAGTGTTAACCAGGGTGATTTTGAACAACAATTAAGCAAAATGCCTTGTTTTTTATATAACTGTCCTTTACAAATTTTAATTTTGGAATGCAAAGCCCATCCCTTTAATTATGTCTATTATCGAGGGATACAAAAGTGTATATTAAATTAATGAAATGGATTACCTTGGTTACACAGTGGTTATTAACAGGAAGAGCTCCCAGTTTTCATATTATGTACATCAGTAACTTTAATTGCATTAGGCCGAGCTAGGAGAGCTATTTTAGGAGCTCTAAAGCTCTCTTATTTTCAACAGCACAACAATTTCTGCTGGCTTTTTGCCTGTTGTAGCTCAGTTTCTGAGGGTTCCCTCACAAATGCTAACTTATTATTTCTGTCAGTCATGCTTTAGCAAACACAGCCTCATTAAAACTACCCTAAAGTGGCTTCGGTTTTGAAAACTCTCCCTTGATGTATCCACAAGACAACTGGTGCTGGAGGGCTGTTTCTCACATTTGGGTTAAGAGATAAGAGTGTCACAGAGTATGAATGTACAAAAGACCAGATTTGGGGCCAACAGCAGTAAAAATGATGGACTGTGATTAGCTCAGGCTTTGTAGGACAGGATACAAAACTGCCTCTGATATTAAAAGTATGAAACAAATTAGCTTTTAAATTATGGTTCGCAAGCACTGGTACACGAGTGTAAAATCAATTAGCTGTCAGCTGTTGGTTAATAGTGACGCAGTGACCTGCCTTGGTCCTGCTGGGAGTTGTGAGCCGAGGTTTCCAACAGGGAAGGCACAGTGGCTTTTTTGCTAATAGGGGTATAACCTGCTGAAGTCACTTTATCAGAAGCTCCTGGAAATAGAAGGCAATGTTTCTGAAATAAGTGAGTATTAGTGAGATCCCACACTGTAATGCACAAGGCTCTCATCTTGTGCTAAGGAAAAAAGGGGCCTGATTGAAAGGATTTCCCAGGGCTGGATTTTAAGGATGAGGCAGATTTGTCCATCATGTTACCTCAGGGAAGACACTTGTCTCTAGCTTAGTCTGTTTACATGCATGGACAGTGGCACTCCAGTGACCCCACGGATCTGCTGCATTACAACAATGTACGCCTGTAAATTTAAGAGCATTTCCCTTAGAGGCGAGTTAGGTAATGCTTTCCACAGGTCAAGGTGTGGGGGAAGAACCAGAAAGGAGTAAAATGGGATATAGCTTTGGAAATGGATGTTACTCTGGATAAACTCCTAAATTGCACCCCAAATCACATAGGATGTAAGAACTGAATTGCCCCTCTACAGTTTGTTTTTATTAGGCTAGGCAGTTATACAGCCTTATTGTCATAGCATCTCAGTAAGCCAGAAGATTTAGTTTTGCTTCATAACCTTGGGTTTTAAATTGTGTACAAATGGGGAACTTGAACTCAGTTCCACAAAACACTGAAGAAATCTACGGTGAGAAATGAGAAAGATTTAAGTGCTGAAGTTGGAAACTGCAGAAATGTTAACTCATCAGTAACTTTCAGCTCAATCTCTTTTTAAAATTTCTTTTATTCTTTAACTGAATGACAAGAGTCCTGTTACGGACCACATGAATGGCCTTCTGGGAATACTGAAAGTATAAAATATTTGTATGTGTATATACATATATATATTTATACACACATAATTATGTGTATGTGAGAAAGTTATCTACATGCATTTATGGACAGTTACACTAAATATAGAAGTACACTTTGTGATTTCTTCAGTGATATAAAAGGGAAAAAAACCAAAACAAACAGAAAACCATATCAGTACCTGTCATTGTAACCCTCCCTTTCTTCACATGTATCTGTAGAGTCTTTGTTAAGGATGTAGCTCAGGGAGATGTGTGCAGGGGACAGGTACTGATCCATTTAGGGGGATGTCAGGATGGTGTAATTTAAGCAGTGGTATCAGAGAAGGCAGGGCTGGCATTGCTGAGCCTGCATGGATGATGGATGGGGCTTGGCGTGCATGGCTGGTCTGCAAAGGAGGAAGGACTAAACCAAGGGAGAAGGATGAGAGAACAAAGAGGTTGTGCTAAGGCACTGCACTGAGGGGAAGGAATGGTGAGACACCTCTGCTTAGGGATGGGGGAAAGAAGATAAATGAGCACAGGTACACAGAAAAAAAAGATGTGAAAACACTAAATGGGGGAAAAGGAGGAAGATGAGTAGGCTGAGTGGTGCCAGAAAAGTTGAACACTTTGGGTCACAAAACTTAGTGGAATCTGCCTAGAATATGAGAATCTCAGGAAGTACCGGTGTGATGGGTTGACCCTGATTGGATTCTGGGTGCCTACCAAAGCTGTTTTGTCACTCCTCAGCTGGGCAGTTGGCATTGGCTCTGTTGGACATGGGGGAAGCTTCTGGAAGCTTCTTACAGAAGTCACCCCTGTAGCACCCCCACCACTAAATCACACAAACCCAATACATACCACACCTTACATCTGTGAATCAAATCTTTAAGAATTAGCTATAAAATCCATGTTCATCACACATTATTTACATGCTTCACTCACATCAACAAAAAATAATTCCCCATACCAAAATCAGAAGAACATTATCATAATGAAGCAAAAGTGGACAATTTACCTCACCGCAATTCCAATGACAGAAATTCTCTGTTATTAATTCTCTGTTGTTATTCTACTTTTCACTCTCATATGTTCAGTCCATGTTTTGCCTGTTGCCTCTCCTTATTACTATTGTTATCTCAAACTCCTCCTGTCCCATATTGGGCAAGAAAAAGGATAGTGGTGAGTTGACTTTGGCTAGATACCAGGTGCCCCCAAAGCTGATGTATCACTCCCTTTTTCTGCAAGACAGGTGGAAGAAAATAAGATGAAAAAAATCCCTTGTGGAACAAGAAAACAGCAGATTAATAAAGCACAAGCAAAGGACATTCATGGAAGCAAAGAAAAAGCAAAGATTTATTCTCCTCTTCGCACCAACAGGAGATGTCTATCTGCTTCCAAGGAAACAGAGCTTCAATACCTGTAGTGGCTGTTCTTGAAGACAAACAGTAACACAGTAAAACAAATGCCCCCTCCTCCTCTCTTCTTTTCTCTTAGTTTTTGTGGCTGAGCAGACATCATATGGCATGGAATATCCCTGTAGTCAGTGCGAGTTAGCTGTCCTGGCTATGTCCCCTCCCAAGGTCTTGCCCACCCCAGCGTGCCAGTGAGGCTGGGGTGTTGGAGAGGCAGCACTGATGGTTCCAGCACTGCTCAGCTGACACCAAAGCACTGGTGTGAGATCAGCACCTTTCCAGCCACCAGTGCAAAACACAGCACTGTCACGGGGAACATTACCTCCATCTTGCTAGACTCAGGACAACAATCTAGGATTCAAGAAAATCTGAGATAAAAAATTGCTTTCCAATGTAATCTTTACATTGAGAACCTTTGTTAAAAATGCTTGTCATCACTCACAAACCAAGGACAACCAAAAACAACATGACTGTGTTTTTGGATCCTCAAACTTCAGGTCTTCTTTCTTGTTTTCCTGTCCGTCTTACTAGTAATTCCAAGTGACATTTAAAACAAATTAGGAGATGACTGCTGAACAATGCTTACAGGTATTTGAGGTGTTGCCATTGTCAGAAATGACAGCATGCAGACACATCAGGATTGTTCAGAAAGGGAGTTCTTCAATCTAAAAAATTATGTGTGTTTTTAAGATGCCAATTTTGGCAGCATTAAAGCGACACTAGCACCTTTTCTTGCAACCTTTGGCAGAGGTCATATGAGGCCTCTGAATTTTACCATTGCTTTTGATAATGCTTGTAGCTGAATTTTTAAACTAAAGACAATTCACATGCAATCATTTCTGTTCAGTGGTAGAACTTATTTACTGATAGACAGTGACACTTGCATAAGAGCCAGTGACTGAACTGTCCCTGGCTTCAGTAGAGCCAGGGCTGCTCCCAAGCCTGATCCATCCTTTGGTGCTGAAGACAGGTACCACACAGCCAGCCAGATTTCTTCTAGAAACCTCAGCAACCTCTTGAATGCTGCCTGATATGAAAAGTCCTTGGCTCAGGGCGATACCTGAACTGAAAGCAAATGTCATTGCACTATCTAGTAGGGCCAAAGCTGTGCCAAGGTGCATGTTAGCAATTAAATGACATGGAGGATCTCAAACCACTGTCTGGACCTTCAACAGGAGCCTTGCTTCTTGCTGGAGAAATAGCCCAAGTGTTACTGTCTCTCATTTGACAGAATCCTTGCATGGATCAGGCTATAATTTTAATTTCTGTGGCAAGAACACAAAATCAAACACAGAGTTTAGACTGCATTCAGCACATGGGGAAAATGGCACAGTAGAAAAGAAATAAATTGTTTTGTTTGAGCCAATGTCCTGTCATGTCTGTCAGCAAAACCCTGCCATGTGGCAGATAGGAGGCCTGTAGCATTTATTTTAAAGGATAAGCCATTTTCCTACTACATTTTCTTTTCACATTTTATAATGTCTAAGGTTATATCTGAACTACAGCTAAGCATGTCATTGCTTCTGCACTTGCTTACAATCTCTGTTGTACTTTGTAATGCATTTTGGGACCCTTGGGGGATGAAAATTTCTCTATAAAAGTTCCATGTGTAGAATTCAGTTTGTTTTAATAATACAGCCAAATCCTGGAAAGAGTCACAAATAAGTATCTTCTTCATCTGATGCTTTCCCAAACTTTTTCCCTTCCTGTTCATTTGAGTAGATAGATGCTTACACAGCTTTACATTACTTAAAGGAAAGAATTAAATAAGTGTTGAGATTCCTACCATCCTATGAATTGTGGTGTTTGATCCTTTGAAGGTACAAGATATGTCCTCTGGGTTGTATTTTCCTGCAGTAATTTCAGCAGTGTTTGCTTACAATAAGGTATTTGACACATTTACAAAGCTTTTCTTTTTTGTGTTTCATTTACTAATGCTACAGGCAAAAAACATTTTGGCAAATCAGATTTACATGCAGAAATCCACTTATCAAAAATGAGTATAGGCTGATACTTCCATTTGTACATTTACAATCTATGATCTACGGGAGAATACATACCATAAAGGGTGTCTAGCAAGACAATTTCTCCATCCTTGCCTTCCAGAAAAATTGTTTATTTGACAGTGTGAACCCATGACCCTGCCCATTTTTCAGAAGATCAGATACAGGTCTCCTGCTCTCAAAAATATTTGTAATTTCTGTAAACTTGGTCATCTCTTT